>NC_056743.1:1367399632-1367462132 GCF_019279795.1 Protopterus annectens
TTCAAAATCTGCCCATTGCAGTAGCTGATTGCTTCACTCTGGTATATTTTTTCCATGTTTTACCATTTAATGAGCATACCAAATTCACCCTTAATATTTCATGTTGGATTACCCAACATATCTTCTCATAACAATGATGGTGTGGCATTACATTTTTCTCATTTGCTCAGTCTAAAAGAATGTGCACAACACTGAAAAACAGAACTTCACCAAAGCAGCACTCATGCAGGCACATGTGACCTTACATTTTGAAGGTTTAGTTGTGGCCGTCTGCTTTGGATCACATCTAAATTTACCAGAGGTATCTTCTGCAGATTCAACATGCCCTGATCATTAAAATGTTGCAGAACCCATGTTAACATTTACAGGAAGTTCAACATTTTCTTTTTTCAGTGTTTTGATATTTTAGTCTTTTATGCAGTGTTATGGATCACATTATTTGTTGTTGTTTTGTTCATTTCAGTGAAACATTCTGTCAATACAATGCCATCAATAGAATACTTTTTTGTGATGATGTTTCTTAGATTTTAGGTTATATATTTCTAGATAACCTTAGAATGTTGCTTTTTTGTCTGCTGGTTCATTCCAACTTTGAATTCCATCTTGATGCTGAAGAAGGTCTTAAAAGAACTGAGCCATGTGGGTTCAAAAGTGAATTAACACATAAGATAATCAAATCTAAAAGATAAGCTCAGGGTGTTCAGAGAACACAAGGAAAGCAAAGAGACAATCTTTTGTTAGAAGGATGATTTCCTGTGCAGAGAGATTCGAGCTCTAGCAGTTGCTTGGGAAGAGGTATTAGCCTTCCTACACTATAAAAATGGATCTGCTCTCACTACTGAAGTACTATTTTGTCCCATATGACCTAAATATGGGGATGGAACAATGGCACAATTCTTGATTTTTTTTGGAGGTTGGATCCCAAGCAGATTAATTGAGTAAATTAAATTTTCAACAAGGTAAATCTTGAGGTTTAGTAGATGAAGTCTAAGTATTATAAAAGCTACAGCAGTGCAAACACAATAATAAAGCAGGACTATATATTTTTTGACAATCATTGGATTATTAATTCCATTAGCTCAAGGGTAGGGAGTATTTTTTTTTACCTGGAAGGAATGTGCTGGGTGGTTTTCTACCATTTTTCAGTAGATATTTATTTGCAGGAGACATTTATTTGTGGATTTTAGACTTGTGTTGTGTTTTACTATATTATTAGTATACTAAGTGCTGGGTAGTGGTTATAGTCAGCATACGATACTTCCAAACAACGTTATTAGTGCACACACCTGTTCTCTGGCAAAAGCAGAAGAAATTTGACCTGCAATACAGAAATATTTTCTTACATTTACAATGGTAAATATTCAAATTCATATTTCTAAACTGGTTTGTATAACATCATGTAGTTCAATCAAGAAATGGCTGGCAAAATAACAGACTTCAATGAAGAGAGATGTGTGAAGCTAGCTGAGGATGGGTAACCAGCATGTGTTGCTGTCTTCTGCTAGATGTAAAACAGCAGGAAGAACACCTGGTCTGCAGTTTAAGGAGCACAAGGCCCAATATAATTCTTGCAGACTCTTCTTGTCTGCAGGCAATCAGTCCACCTCTGAAATGAGCACAACATCAAGCTACTTATTATTGTAATGTTTGCTTTATAGATCCTTGATTTGGGCACATACTTACAGAGCCTCCCTTCAGTTTCCGTGAGATTGTTGGTATAATAGGGTCTATATTGAAACATTGAATGCTGAAAACAGCAAATGATGTTTCGACACATTTTCAATGAAAGCTGAAAATGTCAAAACCACAGAACAGGAAAGAAATTGCTGTTCCAACCCAAAAAAAAAAAACATTAAACACTTCCGTACACATACACCCATACCTTAACCCTAATTGTACGCCCCCAAAAATCAACAAACAACTAAATACACATATGCACATAACCCAACCATACATCTAATGGAAAAAAAAAACAGTAAACATTTTAAAACATATGCACTTACCTTAACCCGCACCCTAACCCTAAGGTCAGTAACTCTCGCACATTTACATAAACAGTTCCAAATGCATATACACTTACCTTAACCCTAATTCTACCCCCCCCAAAAAACAAATGTAAACAGCTGAAAACACATACACATGTAACTCAACCATACATCTAATGCAAAATAAAAAACAGTAAACACTTTCATACATATGCACTTACCTTAACCCGCACCCTAACCCTAAAGTCAGTAACTGTTGCACATTCACGCTCGGGAGTTATACCAGAAAAGGGACCACACTACATTGCAGAACATGGCAAAGCAATGAAGCAGTCAAGTGATTTCTTTCCCAGGGAAGAATTTGCTGAACAGCCGCTTCGCTGTTTTGCCTGTTCGCTCTATATGTGTCGACGAAAACACATTCAACAAAATGCGTTTTTGTCATTCTAATAGGCACCCGGTATAATACATGAGACTTCCTCTATACAAAGTATTAACTCAAAAAAGGGAGCTAAGACATTTTATGCGAGTCTGTTTAAAGGTGTATATGGCTATGCACTCAACAGTCCAAGTGATTCCTTACAAGTACTATTCCAATATTTTACCAAAACCATACTGAGGTAGTAATATTTTCATATACATGTGGCTGTATAATCAAAAATTGTGTTCTATTAACTTTATTGCATATTATTCCTCTTTTTTATAGCAGCCATATTAGATAAAATGATATATAGAATCACCATAGATTCAGAGATACAGAAAAAAGGAATAATATGAGTATTCAAAGAAATTATTACTGTAGAGATATTACTTTCTCACTGGTTTGGTAATCTCTAGTAGTACTATGGAGATAAAAAGTGATTCAGAAACATGAAAGAGTCACATTAAGCAAAAATTCATCAGTGAGTTATGTGTGTAACAGCCCATGCACTGCTGTTGCAGTCATCAAGATATTCAAATGTGCTTGTAAACACACAGCTCATGTACATGCACCCATAAACACACACACACACCGTCACACTCATGCATACAGATGCAACCTCACAGCAATTACCTGCTGCAGTGTTAACAGCTCTGTTGCTGCCACAAACAATAATGCTTTGCCGGTTTCATTCTGATAACGATATTTCAGTTTAGAGTTCAATGAACGATGAAGTCCCTAAACGCGTACATGAAAAACCATAAAGAAAATAATTTTAAGAGTATTTTTGTTTTCTTGCAGAGCAGAGCAGTGGCCCCATGGCATAAAGATGAACAAGCCCTTACTGTTTTCCAGATGGTCTATGTTAAATAACTGCACTTGCACTGGGGGGCAAGGAGTGCCTCAGTGGGAAAGGGAGTCAGTTTCAGATGTTGGACAGACTCAATGACAGATGTTAAACAGACTCACATAAAATGTCTTAGCTCCCTTTTGAGTTAATAGTGCTTATCTCCAAAACTGAGCAAGGTTGCACATGATAGATTCATAGATTGTTACTGAGCTAATTATGTGGGGTGGGCCTTTCTAAGCCTAGCCATGTTATCCTGAAAGGATAATGAAATCTTGTATCCAAATAGCACATTGAAGGCCAGACATTTATAAGTTACCTCTATCCATAAGGGATAATCAAGAATTGCCTTAAAGTTAAACAAGGCAGTACTTTGTTAGAGCTATAGTTGTAAGTAACAGGTTATGGTTATGTTAAGAACCTATCCTTCCTGCAAGTCCTGTTTATTTGTGGCTGTAGATTTAGGCCCTTGTTTCAGGTATTTGTAAAACCACAGTTTTTTTTTTTTTTGAGAAATAGGAGGTCAAATAGGACTGGGTCTTTCATGGTTCAAAAATCAAGATACAGGTCACCTCAGAGCAGCTGATAATGTCTTTGAATATAAATAGAATTGGGCTAATACAAGGATTTAAAGTACTTAATTTTCTAGGTTAGAAATCGTTGAGCCTTTACTGTTAAATGATGTATTTGCATTTGTACATAACAGATGGAACACAATATTCAATTTTGGGTCTGGTAAGGAATGTATTACCTTGGAAATTAACTGGGTTAGATAGAAGCACTACCGAAAAACCTATTAAAATAAAATCTTGTAGTGCTTTAGCAAAACATGTTCAGCAGGCAGGCTCACAACATGAATTTAGATATTTTTGTTTTAGTGTTAGTGGAAGTAGATGCTAGAGAGGGTGATCTGAAGAATAAGCCTGAAGTACTGGAAAAAATGGATATTTTATTTTAATGCAGATAAATTTCTGGGTATCAATGACAAAGTTTCATTGAAACCTTTTTTATGTGCACAAGCTTTAAGGCATTGATTACTACTTATTTATTCTTTCGATGGTATAATATGTTGCTATCTATTGGGTACTTGCAATTTAAATTGTTAACTGATTTTAGGAATGTTTGAATTGTATTTTTGATTGGTGTGTTTTAGTTTAAATACATGTGTATTTTATCTTGCATTTGTCTGATGAAGCGATTTGTAATCTTGAAAGCATTTACTTGTACTTAATGTTCTCACTTGTATTAAATGTCCTTACCATTACTGTACTGATTCAGTGCATTGTTTTTATATACAGTTATATTTATATTCCAGCCCTTACTGGAGCATATCACAGTGCATATCAGTTAGCTGATAATAGAGCCTAGTTTTCAGTCAACCATTCTTCGGTCCATAGGTAAGTATTAGGCTATCTGCCATTGCAGGCTATTTTAAGCTTAGTCAGTTTCCCTTTTTGATATAGGTTGGTCTTACCCATCCCATGGTTGGTAATTATATATATTATCTCTAATGAAAATAACTGGGATCATACCAGAGATAATTTGTCTTTTCCCGGTTAGGGGTTGCCACAGCTGAACTACGGTCCACTAATGACTGGCAGTGAATTTTTACGGTATCAAATTGCCAGACCAGCACACAATCTTCAAAAAAGGCACACCCACACACGCTTGCACCTACCTGTATGTCTTTAAATTCACTTGACCATGGGGAAAACATGCAGACTCCGCACAGAAGGTGCACCAGCTGAGAATCGAACTGGAGAGACTCTTGCTGTGAGGTGACAATGCTAACCACTGTGCCACCGCAGCCTCTAAACTGTGTTTTGGCTTTTCCTGGTTAGGGGTTGCCACAGAGGAATTAAACTGCGTTTTGGCTTTTCCCGGTTAGGGGTTGACACAGCGGAACTATAGTCCACTAACGACTGGCAGTGAATTTTTACGGTATCAAATTGCCAGCCCAGTGCACAGTCTTCAAAGAAGGCACACCCGCACACGCTCGCACCTACCTGCATGTCTTTAAATTCACTCGCTGCACCAGCCGAGAATCAAACTGGAGAGTCTCTTGTTGTGAAGCGATAATGCTAACTGCTGTGCCACAGCAGCCTCATTTGCAGTGACCCATGCTAGGGATAAAACATTTAGGAGCTGCATCCATTCAGTAGTAATATAATGGGGCAGTCCTGGGATACATTTTTGTTTCCCATCCATAGATCTATGTTCTGCTTGAAAATGTACAGGGATAAACATTGTTTTATGAGAATGAGGAGTCTGTTCTATTGTGACAGTATCCTCTGCGAAATATACCCATCCCTCTAAACTGTTCTGTTGATGTGCAGAAAGGTTTTAGATCCCTAGACTGATTATTTCTGATGCTACTTGACTTGTTGATGTGCAGTAAATCCATAAGTAATGGTTCAGAGGATCCTGGCATGCCAGACACAGGCCACCTCTTAGCAGTCTATAGGATACTGAGTATAGTGACAGGGTTTTGAACTGGTCCATGTAGAACATGTTGTTTAGACCTTGTATCCTGTTAGTAAGGTATCTCTGTGGGCATTTCAGTTGCTGCATGTGTCTGGACAGATACATGCCAAAAGGGGCATTATATTCAATGACTGGCCTAGCGAGGGCTGAGTAAAGGGGGACCGTGACTTCCTAGATCTAGACACAATCCCTTTGTTTATAAGCTGTGCAATACAGAATGAATTTCTTACAAAAACAGACACATGCAGGTTAAAAGTTAGGTTACTGTCTACACAAGTTCCCAAATCCTGAACAACTAGGTCAACTCTTAGGGGCATATTGTCAAAGTGGTAGATAATTTCACATAGGCTACAATAATACTATTTACCTGATAACATGTTGATTATATCACTAGTATCGGAATGTGTGATGTTATTACAGATGAGCTTATTGCATTATTGGATGTTATTCCTTAATTTCCTGACAGAGATGAGAAATAATTCAGTCTTTGTTTGATATGTGTAGTGACCTTAAGTTCGCACTTTATATTTCCTAATAAGTTCCTTGTTGAAATGTCTCAGACGGTTTCGGATATAGGGAGATGGGGATTTCTAACAGCATTGCCACTCTTTTCATTCGTTTTAATATGGGATTTCCCACAGAGAAGCTTACTCCAGAATTTACTATTATATTCAGGACAGAGAAATAAATACTTTTCTATGTAGCTGGTGAGTCAGAGGTGAATGCAACAGCCCTCTCAATTGGGTCCATTTGTGTGGGATTGTTAAAAATTATACAAAAGTATTTTACAAGATGAAGTAAGTTTTCTCTGTAGAACTTTCTAAGAATGGTCTCATTTAATGGCAGGGTGGAACCATTAGGCCTGACAGAGATGCTGACTGATTTGTGGTCAGATTTAACCAGGATGTGGAAATGTGGCTTTGGGAACGGGTGGGGGCTTTGATGGTAAGAACCAGGTCAAATATATTAGAACCTCTAATAGTTTTTTTTCTCTAGTATGTTGGTATTAACAGAGTTTAGGGAATGGTCAGTACAGCAAGTTTTGTAGGTGTAAGTTTAATACTTGGGTAATGGATGTCCCAGAGCAAGAATTAACTTGATTTTTGATATAACATTTAAACACTCAATTGTGTTAGGGTAATTTTAGTGATTGTTGGGGGGGCACTGATGGAAATCCAAGGCTAGAAATGAGCTTTTTCTTCTTTCGGCTTTTCCCGGTTAGGGGTCACCACAGCGGATCACCTGTCCGTTCATCATTGGCAGTGGAGTTTTATAGTGTCGAGTTGCCAGCCTGGCTTCCAACCTTCCACAGAAGGCACACACATGCACGCACTTACACCTAGGGCCAATTTAGAGTGTCCAATCCACCTGCAGCATGTCTTTGGGATGTGGAAGGAAACCGGAGGACCCGGACGAAACCCACATGACAACAGGGAGGACATGCAGACTTCACACAGAAGGCACCCTAGCTGAGGATCGAACCGGAGAACCTCTTGCTGTGAGGCAGCAATGCTAACCGCTGCACCACCGCAGTCACCGCTAAGGTTAGAAATGAACTAATAATTGGATTTGTTATGGGTAATTGTCTGGCAGTTGGCACAGAAAGATAATGCTCTTACCTGTAGTTCTTGTGGTACAGGGTTTGATTCCCTCAACTCTCATATACCTATTGTGCAATCTTGAGCAAGTTACTTAACCGCCTAGTTTGCCCTTATAGAAGGGACTGTGTGTCCAGTGGGTCTAACTGGTTAACAAATGGGCATTATCATTTGAATCTCCAGGATATCCATGTTAAGACCATGTGTAATCTTATGTTAAGCAATGGTGATGCTGACAAATAGAGGTACTCCCCTGAAGTTATCCAAGGGGACTGAAGGCACAATAGGTGTCATTCTTTTCACTGGTATAGAGGAAGTGTTGTCTTTATATCAAAACCATGTCTCAAAAACTACACAATCATGAACATATTCACGTGGCAAGAAGGCCTCAGTTTTAGGAGTCTGCTATGCAGGAATGCCCAGTAGTGGGGCTATGCCTATTAAATGCACTGTGGGGACAGTAGCAGTCAGTAAACAGAAGCCCAGGTATGACAGGTGTAAGCCATCCCTGTTGAAATGGGAAACCTTATCTACCCTGTCATCCTAGGCCAGCACATGCTAACTCCCCTTACAGCAACACTAACCACTTAGGCAACAGTTGCAGCCCAGTTTCTTTACTTGGTATTTAGATATTATTCATGACAAAGGCAAGATGCTATTTAAAGTCAGTATCTTTCCTGCATCTAACACAAGCATAGTAAGCCCCTGTCATGTTTCTGTTTATGTCCTTGTGGGTGGAGTGCCAAAGGTCATTCACTTCTACATATGACAACATCAGGTCATAGTATAATTTACAGGGATAAGTCATATATTCTTTTAATATATGAAAAATACAACCAAAATAACTACACATGATATTGTAAAGATAAATTGCACAACTGTACTTACATAACAGACTCCCTGGAAATCAGTCATGATTTAAATAATGAACTTGCTCAGACATACATTGGAAGATGCATGACAAAAACTTCAGCTGCTTGCAACTACCTCATTCAATAATACAATAACTGAACTTGTGTCTTGCACTAAGCTAGTTGATGTACATGTGACATCCCCACTCTGGGCCAGTAATCAAGAAGCCTGAATCCTCATCCCTGACACTGAAGATGGATGTTCACTTGGAAGAAAAATGGATGCACCCAGTATTTCCAGATGTAGTTCTCTGCATCAAGCAGTTTCCCTTAAGAGCACACAGGGAATAGACTCAGTCTGGGGTCTGGAGTTCTCTATCTGTCTCCCTCCAGGTCCCCAGTAAGACTCCCCACTGGCACAGTTATAGAGTTGAAATCTCAGTCAGGTGTCCAAGCCAAGTTCTCTGTGAATCCAGTGCTTTGTGTCCATGCTCTGAACAGCTGATATACACACACACACACACACACTGATATTTGATTTACACACACACACACCTGGGAAATGCTGGCACAGGTTTACTAGCTATGCCCCCTTCTGCCCAGACTATAAGGTAGTTACACCACCTGCAGACACTCCAAAGCCAGCTACTCTAAGGCTCTTGTAAGGTTGCCCAATTATACTGGGTGAAATTAACATTAATACAAATACTAGTTTGACTAACAGCAAGGCTTTCAGGAGTGACCAGAGCTGTCACCAAATATATGTAAGTACTCTCAGATACTAAAATATTCTCTAAAAGACTAGCCACAAATTAAAGTTTAAATATATTTAATAATAAATAAGAAAAGATCATAAAATTACTATATATCTATTTACATTAAACACCAGAGTTTCATTCACAGGATATAGTAAAATAACACAGACAAACAAATTCACACAGATACAGAAAAACAGTACTTAGCTAATCTCATTACATTTTCCTGACTGATCTAAAGAATTAGTATTCCCTGGTTACTTACTAGCACAAGGCAAGATGAAGTGAGTGAGAGATCCTTCTTTGTCAGGCTACAAAAACAGACTGCAATGAGACTTTAGTCTCACCTATATTAAAATATCATTTTTAGTGATGGATTACAGAATGACATCATATAAATCTGGTTGTTTGACTTCTAGTTCCCATGCTACCCCCCCCCCCCTTGTCTAGAAGCTGTCAGGATTTAGCACACATACACTCAGAGATCCTTGTTAAGATCTGCTGTAGCTCCTGGAAGTCATGAAACAATTTCTAACCTCCAACCTTCCACAGTAGCAATTAGTTCACCCCAAAGACATTGCAGGAAGCTTCCTAGTACAGACTTTTTGTCTCTGGCTGCATTGAGAACTCTAAGATACAACCATTGTGGCCTAAGCCAGGTAATTTTATTTCAAACTATTTTCAAAGTTAGGTGGATTGAGATTAACCTCTTCTCTTCCAGTATCCTCTGTAAAAACATATACATTTAAACAGTTGCAATAATGCATGTATAGTTCTTTTTCTGTCCAGCAGGGCACACTGTTGTACATTTTTAGCACAAACAACTTTACAAATACATTTTTCAATACAAACACCTTAACAAATCAGTTTGATATAGAAATGACATATAATTGTTTACAAAATTCCAGCTAGCTGTGCTGGCATATATTACACATCCATTGCCCCACTTCTCCTGGCACAGCTGGCAATACTTCACATTGTCACAGTACATATAGAATAAAATCTGAAATTTGACTTCTACATTCACCAAGCAATAAAAAACACACATCAAAAGTTAGGCTTTCTCTATTAAGCTAACTCCTTACTAATGCTCCAAGCCAGAAAACACATTGCCTATTCCTTCTGTCTCTCTACAGTACTTCACTCTCCTCCCATCTTCACTAACTTATAAACTACCCTACTAAACAAACTAAGCCAATGCTACAAGATTGCCAAATTTGCCACAGACCTTCACTATTGATCACATCACTGCATTTCTCTTAATTAAATGAATTGGCTAGAACTTCTACACCATCTCACTCAGTTACTCATAGCCTATAACTTGATCCAAAACCAAAGACTTGCCCATCCCTTGACAACGTTATTAAACCTTACACTACCTCCAGAACACTTTGTTTCACTGACAAACCTCTACAAATAAATAAATTAAACAATTCTGCTGGTGACTATTCTCAGCGTAAGTCTCCAAAATTTGGAATAACATGTCACTCTCCCCAAGACAAGAACTGTCTCTGGCCATCTTCAAAACACAGCTGAAAACTCATCTAAATAGCTAATGGCTATGCCAGTTCACTGCTGCAGGATAGCCAATCACTCAAATAATAAATCAATACAAAAACCCACATCTCTTCTCAACCTAACCTTCAAAACTAATACTACTAATAAAATAAGTTACAACTACTTTTTAAATCTATAATTTACTATCTGACCACTTTTAGTGCCTCTGTGAAATCTTGATTTTACTTTGTAAAGTTCTTCTAATGTTATAAAGCTATCGTACGCAGACACCTGATTTTAGAATTTACTCAATGTATTGTGAATTGTTATTTCTAAACATCTGTCTTGATGTGCTGTAATGTGATCCCTGTACTTTTTATTTTGTTTTTCATTTTTTCATGAATTTTGTGTGGAGCTTTTCTCCTTGAACCTCTGCTGAACATAGGTATATTTTGTTACCCAGTCACTCTGTCCTGGAAAACAAAGACAATCAATCAAAAAAATCAATCAATAAATACATTAATAAGGCATTCCAAACAGATACTTATGACCCACATAAAATCACTGATATATGATGACAGTAATGCTTAGGTGGAAGTAGGGATGGGACTGAAGACAAGGTTACAGATCTGGGGAGGGTGGACATGTCTAATAATCGTTTTAAGTTGAGGGTTAAAACAAAATGACAGGAAAACAACACTACTCTGAATTCACAGAAAAAATTGTTACTTATTTCACAAAGTGAAGTGTGCAAATTAAAACAGCTGAACTGAGTAAAAGACCTACCTTTAAGTTTTTGACTGCCACTGCAGGATCTGTCAAGAAACTTTGCCGTACACTGATCTCTATCCCAGCCTCCTTCACTCTTTCCTCCAAGTCATCCAAAGTCTGCTCAAAACAATAATGGATTAGATTAGGAAACACATTTCAACAGATTCTTTGGTTTCAGCAACACACAAACTGCAACCTAAACTTGTATAATACAGAAGATTTACTGAAAAAACATTACAGGTATAGCTTACTAATAGAGAAATCAAGTAACTCTCACGGACCCATTAAAAGAGGAAATAGCAAGTAAGCATATACGAGTTCTTATATATACCATATATATATATATATATATATATATATCTGTATCTATCGACACCTGTATCTGTCTTGCTCTATGTAAATCTCTCTCTCTCACCATATAGTTTATATATATATATATATATATATATATATATATATATATATATATATATATATATATATATATACATATATATATATATATATATATATATATATATATATATATATATATCTAATTGTGTGTGCATTTGTGGGTCTAATGAAGTAAACCAAAACTTCAGTACATCAACAGTCAAAATGTTGATAAAAAATAATTTAAAAAATTATGACAGCACAGGGCAAGACATGACTACATAGCATGCAAGTTGAAAATAATATTTGTTTTTTTTTAGGCAGGAATAAAGGCTGAAAAAGGTTTCTGAAACACCAATAACACACACACACACACACACACACACACACACACACACACACACACACACACACACACACACACACACACAAACACAAAGGAACCCAAACTAGCTGGTAGACTGGTCTAAAAGAAAACTACCAATGAATAAACCTACACCAACAAGTTTACTCACCACAACAATCCACACAATAAAAATGTTTCCACAGTAATTCACACCACACAATAAAAATATTTAAACATCTAATTCATGGGCTTTCATCTCAAAGCATAGGCTTCACCAGAACTACCTTCTTGGATGTTTTGCCATTCTGTAAAATGTTACTGAAATAAAACACTGACAGCAGCAAGGTGTTCCATCTCCTCTGTGCTGAGCAGGATGTCTTGTAATTGCAGCCATTCTCTACTTCTACATCAGCTCAGACCTAGATGCAGATATTGACTTTTAAAACTCTCCATGGAGTATGTGACTTCCCAGTGAGCATAAAATCCATTTACTTTACTGGGTAAGAAACCTGTGGAAACACTTTCATTGTGTGGATTGCCGTGGTGAATAAACATCTTGGTGTGGATTTATTTGTTGGTGGTTTTCTTCTGGGCCATTCTACTAGCTTTTTGGATAAATTTTTTGGGTTTTTTTTTTAATCAGCGGTATAATCCCCAACCCTCTGTCCCCACATCCCCTGCTCCTTAAACATACCAACTGCAGCAATGCTTTAAGCCAGAGAAAGGACACATTCTCCAATCCCAGTATCATAGTGATGTCACACAGAAGTCAACAGCTTTCCTGTTGACCAAATTAAATTTGAAAAAAATCTGTCAAGTAACTCACCAGTCGACCGAGCTCAGGGCTCAGATTATCTATCTATCCATCTATCTATCTATCTATCTATCTATCTATCTATCTATCTATCTATCTATCTATCTATCTGGCTGTAGAAGACCTGATTGAACAGACAGTGTGCCAACACCTGTCTGGTTTGCACCATTTGGGTCCACACAGAAAGATGGACGACAGGTGTGCAATATCAATAATTCCCAAGTAGGGGAATATTCCCTTTCCCAGGGGACTGTCCGGTCTTGGAGTTAGTATATATAATTGCAGCCTCCTGCAAAAACACTTTATGTTGGTTTAGTCCACTCTGGGGTAATCCCAGAGCATGCAAAGAACAGTTTGATATGCATGACTTTGATGTTAATACTATGATCTACTGGATGTCAGCACACTCTCCATTTGATCAAATCCCCTTCACCCATATATAGAAAGAGAGAGATAGAGATAAAGATATAGATAAACACACACACACACACACACACACACACACATACACACATATATATATATATATAAGTGTGTGTGTGTGTGTGTGTGTATTGATTTATGCCTATATATAGAAAAAATGTGGAATGGCAAGTGACCAGACACAACTGATCGATCACCATGTGAATGAAAGTTACAAAAAAAATGTTTAATTTTTTTGGGAGGAGCAAGCATCCCTACACCCCCTGCTAATTACATACACCAAATCCTGGATTGCACTACAGCATGGAAAGGTCACATTTCTTGATCTCCACTGCACTTTGACTTTACACAGAAAAAAAAGCCAGTATGTGTGATAAGCTGAGTTTCAATCAATTGCACAGGCTTTTTTTCTGTTTGACCATTTGAATTGTCGACCAACTGTATGTAAACCATATAAATAAATATATATGTATATATGGATTCACTTCATAATCTCAAAAGACTGAAATCTCGAATTTCAGTTTTTGGACACCATAAAATTGAATCTACACGACACCGAAAGCCTAAAACCGCGAAGCCCAAAATTGCGAAATTTAAAACACCGAAAACACAGCAAACACCGGACCACATATATACCACAACATACACACCACAAAATAAATAAACAAAACAACACACTTCCACAAACCTACATCACAAATAAGCAGGGGGGCAAGCCCCCTTGTGCCCCCCACACACCCCTACTTATATATACTAACTCTGAGATGAAAACAAAAGCAAACCTCACACACACACACACACATTCTACAGTCCTTCACACACACACACACACACACACACACACACACACACACACACATCACACATATCAGCACACTTATATACACTCAAATGCCCACCCAAAACCCTTACAAAACACTCACTTATCTGACATTACACCTAAATCCACACACGGCACCGCACACCATCCACATGCAACCCTGGACATTACGTACCGTAAAGCCATAACCGCGAATTTGAGATATTTGAATTCGCGATTATGCCCTTTTGCTATTTCAAAGCTTCGACTTTATAGTCTTGAGATACTGAAATTCGACATTTCAGTATTTCGAGATTATAAAGTGTTTCCGTATATATATATATATATATATATATATATATATATATATAGAAAGTATTTTAAATGTATATTTCTGAGAACATTAATGACATATGTATCTTTGAGCAGAACTAATCAGTGAATGGGTAGGACATTTATTTGTGATGTTTGTAGTTTTAACTTAACTGTACTGGCACATATAAATATTTTGTTGTAGCATCTTTTCTTAAGTTTCTGAACTTGATCTTAGTTTTTTACTTTCTTGTGTAGGTAGGATTTCTATACTCATAGAAGAACTTTTCATTCCAATTTTTTTCTGGTTTATATTTTTTTAGGTTGGTCTTTGGGGTTTCTATTTCTTTCTGCTTTCACTTCCATTGTTCTGTTTTCAATTTTGTTGCTGTTCAACTATCATTTTGCATCTTTTGTGGTTTGCAATACAATTTAAATGGTTGTGTTTATATGTTTTCTGCTCCTGCTATTTCTTAATAAAGTTGTTATTAGGAAGGCATGCAGGGCCACTGTCAGGGGAGACAAAACAATAATTTTGTCTTGGGCCAGGACAGGAATTTTGTCTTAAGCCTGGATGTGGGTGGGGAGAATCCATGATTTCTGTAGAATGCTGGCCACTCTATTTACTGTAGTTGTTCTTTCTCGCTCTTTTTTTCCATTGCCGCTCTCAGTTGGATCTTCTACACGTGCTTGTGTGATAGTACCTTGTGACACACCAGCTCATTGCTACCTGCTCGAAAAAGCAAGTGCTTGAACTCCTCCTAGCCAAATATCTCATTTCTACACAGCCTTCCCAACAATGACCCTATATAACTATATATCCTTACCAGAATCTAAACTCTAACCCTACAACTCCCACCCAGTTCAAACCTGAGTTTCACTCCCTAACATAATAACTCTACAACCCCTCCTTAAATCTGAAGTCCCTAATAGTTCCCTAAACATAACAACTCCAGTCACCCTTCCTAAATTTCCTATCCTGCTCCCTAAACCTAACCCCCCTTCTCTTCCCTCTCTACAGCTGCTTGCCTGAACTTATATTCGAGTTTGAACATGGTCAGCAGTCTAAATGAGATACAAGGTGATCGAGTTCCTGGCTTCAAGAGAGCAGTTTTTGAGCACTTAGGATTCAAGCATCTGTAGTCTTTGCCACTCAGTCATTGAAAGTACAGTGATTCAGTAATGGCGAAGCAAAAACAAAATAATGTTTGAAAATGGTTGGGTAGATTATAAGTGATATTTGCAACTTGTGTCAGTATGGTTTGTGATGTAAAATGCTTGCAACTAGGATTGTGTTGGTGTGGTTTGTTTTCATTTATACAAATGTATGATTGCTTATGTCTAACTCATTACAGCCGAATGATGTCTCCAGATGTTTCTGCAGTTACCTCTTACTGCGCCTCTAGGCTTCAAATATTGCCTGTTCATATTTGCATTGATAATTCAAAAACCATGCTACATACAAGGTATCAGAATATTTTATCTTGAAGCATATATGATGGCAAACACAACTATATTGATATATGACCTCTGTCAATTATTATTTGGTAGAAGTGTAAGGTGATAACTTCATTTTTTAAAGACTGAAGCCACTCCCACTAGGAGTTAAAGGTACACATTTAAAAGAGCCCTACTGGAGGGAATGAGTTAAGTGATGTTTTAATAAAAATGTTTCTTGTTCAAAAAAAGCAAAAAAAAAGCTCAGTAGATACTGCTGAAGCTAGCCGAGGAACAAACACCAAAACCACGAAAATAAATCTTTGTTTTTTTTAATAAAGTGGTTGTTTTATCCATAGACGTGTCCAGCATAAATGTTTTAGCAGAGAACAAGCAGTGGTGTTTAGCTGAAGATTTCTTTTCTTTGTTTAAAAAAAGGGGCAGGAATTGAATAATTTATGTAATGTTGCTTAGGTTATATGATATATAACAATATATGTGAAGTATAGTGTTTGTCAGTGTTAATTTGTTGATACAGTTAGATTACTTTTGTATAAATTTAAGTGATAATTTAATAAAGGTGTTTAAAAAAAAATAGCTACCCAAGCAGTGCAAATAAACAACTTGAAGAAATATGTCCTAGAATTCTGAAGGGATTAACTCCAATGGAAAACCTTGAGGCGGCAATTTTTCCAATGGAGGTAGCCCTTTCCACTTCGTAAACATCCCATTTGAAGTGTGTTTACAGGGTCTGTATTATTTCATCAAAACTCCCATTCAGCGAATACCTATTCATCGACCCCTATTCAGTGAACTACCCTTTTATTGAATGCACAAATCAGCAAACATTTTCACAAGTAACTAATTTAGTACGCCAACCGATGGATACACACCACATTCTAACAACCCCACCACAATGGGGGTCTAAACCCCCAACACCCCACTACGTATATATTCCAACTCTTGAGATTGCAATACAGTGAGAAAAAGGGTAAATTTCCACATGTTGGCCAACTAACTAAGTGCCCTGGGAAAAAACTCACTGATCTGAACGTTTGATAAAAGGACATTCACCTAATAGTTGTCAATGAATAGGTATTCACAGAAATGGAGTTTTGATGAACTAATATAGACCCGTTTCTACATGGTCTGTAGAATCACTGAGGTGGTCTGTCCCCTTGGCCTACAGCAATGCTAATGAGGCATTGTAGAGGAATGGCATATGAAAATTAGCCATATGCCCTCTTCCAGAAATGCCTGTGCTAAATGATTTACACAGCTGAGGGATTCAGAAAATTAATTAGTTAATTCACATAACAGGCCAAGTTAATTATTCATTGATCATGTTGATCAGGAAAGTCTGACTGAGTAAATCTCATTTTCCGTGGAGGCCTGTGGTAGATCAAATTTTTTACAAAGGTACATTATTTTATTATTTATTTCAGTTCACATTTGTTAACCGGGTTGGTCCAAATGAGCAGCTATAGCCCATTTTTAGTGGAGACCTGAGGAGAAAAGCTCCAGTAATAGATGTAAACATAGTAATATATGAATAAGTAAACAGCATGCTAATTAAAGAACAAGAAATATCATAGCTCAGACAATAAACATTATTACATTACACTACACAGATATTTCTTAAGACATCTAGATGCAAACAGGTAATTGTTCTACACTGAAATTATACGAAGATAAACAGGTATTTCTTCTTGGGTGATACTATACATGATATTAAATTCAAAGTATAAAACAGTTAATGTACAAACACTTCATGTGCAGTGTATTAGACAAACATTAGATATAACTTATTAAACATAAGTAAGGAGGGCTACAGTATAGGTGATAGCAATAAATCTGAGGCAAAACATATGAAACATTAGCTGGTAGGTAGATACTAGTTAAAGACAAAAGGAGGAGACAGGCTTTGTATAGCTGATGAGTCAAGGATAGTTGCACTATGAATACTAGGGTGTATAGTGACAAAGAAGCTGGTTATAAGAGACTGAGGGAAAGTATTTGAAGGGTGTTGATATAGCAGGAAGGTCAGAAAAAAATCAAAATGTAACGTGTGGATTAAGATAGTAATGTAATTAAGGAGAAGTGGAAAAAAGGCTTGTTGTGTAGATGGCTGCTATAAAGCGATGGGGGTAGTAGTTGACAAAGGAAAAGGGAGTCACCCAGGTGAGGAGCATGTGCTCCACTATGTGTGGTTTAGGTGTTGTTTTAGAAAAGGCTTGAAGGTAAAAATTTTCAAGGTCTGTTTTATCTATGCTGGGATGATGTTCCTGAGTTCAGATATGTTGTGGGAGTATAACGAATCACCTGCTGAGTTATGAGGCCTTGCTGTGATTACTCAGTGCTTATTGGAAGAGCAAAGGTCTCCATCTGGACAGTAGTGCTGCAGGGTATCTTTAAGTGCTGGACATTTTCCTGGTACATTTATAAGATTGTGTGCAGTAATAAGTTCTGAGAATGTTAAATAGATGAGTAGCTCAAGACAGTTTAGTTATTTCAGGGCTCTGTAATGATGAGTCTCATATAAAAGGTTTGGCAGCAAATTTAGCTACGTTATTGTAACAGGTAGACATTTAAGCTTAAACTGTAGTCTTTAGGTTTGTAAGAATGGGTGAGGTGTGTGTGTGTGTGTGTGTGTGTGTGTGTGTGTGTGTGTGTCTATGGAATTAACATGGCCAGTAGGCAACATTCACCCATTATTTTCAGAGTGAGCATTAACAGGTAACTGTTGGGAAATTTGAATAAGTAGCGATGTGGAGGTGTGTAAGTGTCTGTATGTGTGTGGCAGGATATGTCGTCCCAGGTGTATATGTCTATGTGTGTGTACATGCAAGTGTGTGTCTGCATGTGTGGTTGCAGCAGGGTGGTTAGTTAAGGGATAGATTAAGTAGGTGTGTGTATGGGTGTATAGGTGAAGGTGTCCATGAGTGCAACTGGGTGACTGAGGAATACATCCGTAACTCTCACCCTATTAACACAACAAATCAGGACAAAGCCAGAGGGTGACAAATGCTCCAAAGTGGGGACAGATTTTAAATATTGCTCTTATAAACTTAGAAAGTTGCTAGAATAATAGATTTTGTGCTAGCATGTATTTTCTGGAGGATATGAAGCCTGAAATTCAAATGTCTGTCATAATTCACTGACTACAATCCCCAGTTGTTGTGTCTTTTGGCTTTTCCTGATTAGGGGTCACCACAGTGGAACTCCGGTCCACTAATGATTGGCAGTAGATTTTTACATGCCGAGTTGCTGGCCCTGAAGCACAACCTTCAACGAAGGTACCCCCATTCACGCACGTCTCCACACAGAAGACGCTCTAGCTGAGAATCGAACAGGACAAGGTCTTACTGTGAGGCGACAATGCTACCGCAGCACCACCATCGCAGTTTTGACTACAATCCCCAGTAATTCACCAAAAAAAAATAAATAAATTTTATGAGAAACTGGAAAAAAAAAAATGAGACAAAAATCTGGGCATTGGAAAGTCTAGAAGTGGTACAGTTCAATGTTCACAAGACACAATCAATTTACTGTCCATCAAAACAGGATGAAAAGATCATAAATGAAAATGACTAAGGACTGGAAATTAAGTTAGTGATGCGTGAGATGAAGATCACATTACATCTGCCATTAGTTATTTTTTAAACACTCTTTTTAAAGTATCACGTAAGACATAGGCACATGAGCATAAATACAAACCTAAACAAAGCATGTTAGCATTTTCATTTACATGCAATACCCATGGCATATAGACACATACATATATATGTATATATATATATATATATATATATATATATATATATATGGGTCTAGAACATTTCACCGAAAGCACATCTCACCTAAACACAAATGACTGAACACAAATCACTGAAAGCACAATTCACCTAAAACTCAATTCACCGAAACACATTTCACCTAAAGTTTGAGATGGCCTTGTCCTCACTGTAGTGTGACCCTGGAGTTAGTATATATAGTGGGGGGGCACTATATATTTTAAGTATATATGTTTGGAAAATAGTAATATATTGAAATTGCAAGTATCCATGTATATAGTTCAAAATATTTAACATATTTGGGGGGCTACACCCCCCCTACTATATATACTAACTCCAGGGTCGCACTACAGTGGGGACAAGGCCATCTACAATGTTAGGTGAAATATGTTTTGGTGAATTGTTTTAGGTGAATTGAGCTTTCAGTAAAATGGCCTAGACCCATATATATATATATATATATATATATATATATATATATATATATATATATATATTTTTTTTTTTTTTTAATATTTGCTGTTCATTCCATTGCTCATTTATTGCCTTCCATTAAACCATACTCCTCCTCCTGAGCATTTTTCTGTAGAGATATTAACACAAATTTAATTTATTTCTAATTAATTTGCTCCTTCCCTTTTCTAAAGATCCCATGTCTAATACTTTTATCTCTTTCACATTATTCAGTATATCAATTATAGCTGGTTTACATTTTGATTTCCATTTTCTAGTAATTATTTTGACAGCCAATAGTATTAAACTTAGAACAGAAAATAAAACCCAGGAAGTTATGGTAGGTGCTTATATCTCTTACAAAAGATCTGTCACTATCAGTGTACCCGAGAATTCAGTCCATGGACCACTTCTCTTTGGCATTTACTGTTTGAAGGTCAGAGTTAATGTCAAGGGCTCATGGCTGACTAATAATGCAAATGAATGCAAACTCAGTGCCATCATAAGCTCCCCTGAGGCAAACAAGATCCTGCAAGAGGGCCTGTCCCAAACAAATAAATGCTGTCTAAACCATAGACAAAAACTAAATACCAAGATACTTATAATTGTATCTTTTGGCAAACATGACTCTCCTCTGAAAACTGATCCTGTAGTTAGGAATTTGGGAACCTATGCCAACAGCAAACTATCCCTTGATCACCACAAATCCACTCTCATAACTAATTCCTCTTTTTATTACACAGCTTACAGCTAAATGTATTGGGTCCAGATCTAGGAATGTAATTGTTCCACTGTAGCGGGCACTCATTAAGCTAGTTATTGAGTATAATACTCCTGTCCATACACTTGTCACAACTAAAATGACCACAATGCTTTCTCACAAAAAAATAAATCAAGTGTGTAAATCATAAAAACTATGCAAACCATCCCAAAGTCATGTCCCTCTCCCCAGTATCATACAGCTTTACTGAGAGTCAAACTCTGCCTTACCTATATAGCTTCAACAAACCCAATTCTGTCAGACCTATTACACATTATTACACATTTGTAAGTTCATTGGTATCATCAACATCCACTCAGAGGATGTCAAGCTCTTTTGCAAAATAAACAGAACACAGTGGAGGTGAGACCATCACCAGTAGTAGCCAGGCAGTATCCAAACAGGCAAGTCCCCTCTTTTTATCATTCTTGACAAGCTAATTTCTTTTTTCAGTAAGTACTGCTTAATTTCCTGCTGTCTAACCTAACTTCAGAACATCTCCCTAAATATTTCACCCATAAATCATCAGGGTTTACTTATAAAAACATATTTTCTGGTAAAACACCCTCGAAATGTCGCCAGTACCCAGCTGCACACAGGACAACTAGTTTGCAGTAACAAGCACAGCCCCGCAGAGTTGCAAACCAGATACTCCTGACATTGCTTTATACTCTCACCATCTAATCAATAAAAAGGGTCTGTTGCCATGAATATGAACTTTCCCACTATTTGCTTTACCAGCTTGGTGGACATGAGCATCCTGAAACAATGTATAAATTGCCTCATGTTTACTGGCAACCAGTAAATTCTCAAACAAACTGATATGGTATGTGAGAGATGTATTTACACAATGTCACTGGAAGTACACGTTGCATCCATCAGACATAATTCAAGGCAGACAGACAGACCCACATATGCTGAGGTGCTTAAATGTAACCTTCCTAAACCCCAAAGACCAGCTAGATAAAGTACACATAAAAAATAAACTCAGCAGCCCTGAATGCACTCTTTCAAAACAACACCCACATCAGCACATACAGCTGCATCTCACAGAGCCTCTACTTCTAAACAAATAAGGCAAACCACCACACAATCCAACATTCTGGTCATTGTTGGTGTAAGTGAATTCAGACGTACATCTCTAGACTATATGAAGAGAGACATCATGGAACTCCTGGAATGCATGTCCCAGGCTGGTACAGGCCTAGCATTGAGCAGCATTTTACCTTCTTCAAGGATGATGCCACAATACGAACAGAAGATGATAGAGTTTAATAACTGTCTTAGTTTCTGGTGTCATTCTTAGGGGTGCAATATTTGTCAGCATGGAAGGAGATGGTCAATAGACCATGCGACTTTGTCATGGATGGTCTACACCTCTGCCCTCTAGGCTTTTGAATATTAGCTAAAACCAAAATTACTCTGACATAGCAAATCAAAACCAAGAAATCTAAAGGTGCTACTGCTCAATGCTTGGAGTCTAAACAAAAAAAAAACTCCAATACCTGCAAGCTCTCCTCATCCTAGAACATGCTGATGTCTGTGCAGTAAATGAGATATAGTTTAAAGTCATGGAGACCACATGAGCAGTGCAAGGCTATAATGCCTTCCACACATTTATACGAGCTACTACACAGACATGGACTAAAGGTGGACGTGATTTGATTTACATCATAAATAAATATATCTCAAGGCTGGTCAGACAGGACAATGCACTTGAGTGTCTCCATGTTCAAATCACCATAGGCAAAACAATCCCATTCCACTTCCTTGTACAGTATAGGTCCCACTTTATGACCTAGGAAACTCATAACATATATTTAAACTTATTGGAAACACTCACCATTCAACTCACTACCATATTCATGGGTGCTTTAATTACCCCATTAACTGGGAATCATATACAACACCAAACATACAGCCACAGAGATTACTGGATTTTGTAAACACAAACTTCCTGGACCAGACTGTCAATATACTAACTACACATACTGGATCTGGTTCTCACTAATATGAGAGAGTGCTGCACAGCCCCTAGTGTAATGTCGTCTTTGGTAAGGTTAGTTCACAAAATGGTCTCCTTTGAAGTAAAAATAAAATCTGGAACACCATTAACTCTGGAATATTCAGGAACTGCTCTATGTCTAACTTCCTACTATTAAGTGATAAGTTGGCAACATTTCAAGCCTCATAAACCATGGGAACACTGCTGCCTACACTGAACTGTTTACAGAAACCCTATACAAGCATGTCAATATCTGCATAGAAGCAGCTGTACCCACCAGGAAGAACTACAGAACTAACTCAAAAAATAAGCCACCCTTGTGGAATCACAACATCAATAAGCTGTATAACAGGAGGAAGAAAATCATGGCAAAAATTAGAAGGTGCGGTACCCAGCAGGATAAATGTACTCTCATCAAACTAAACAAACTCCTCAGCAGGCAAATAAAATTTAGGAAAGCCCAATTTGTGGTAAATTTTGCCTTCCAGGCCAAGAACAGCAACAAGGTATTCTTTAGATATATTTCATCACAAAATGCCTATTTGCAACCTCAAAGGCAAATACACAATTATGTACATAGCTTGCTGTAAATGGAGCCACCTATATTGAGTCAGAAGATATAACAAACCTACTGGTTGACAAATTCAATTCCAACTTTACTCCTCTACCCCCCCCCCTCAACCTTTCCTCAGGAAATACCATAAACTATAACTCCCTCTGCCCTCACTGGGGAACAGGTCCTTAATACTTTCTCTAAGCCCAAGAACACTGCATCAATGGATCCAGACATTTTCCCAGGATGCCTTCGAAACAGCAAGAAACATGGCCTATCAGGCCCTCTTTAATTGCTGTTTAAATGCAGCCTCTAAAAGGACTCTGTGCCTTACAAATGGAGAATGATAACAGCCATTCCTCTGCACAAAAGTGGACCATCTATAGACCCTGGAAACTACATAACTAAAAGTCTCATATGCAAAGCCATGGAATGAATTATCTTGGAAATGATCAATAATTACATAGGAAACCTCCAGACACTAGACCCAACCAAATGCCTACTCAACCTGGTGGACTTTTTTGAGAAGGTTAGCAAAGCAATGAATGAAGGCAAAATGGTTCATACTAACTACCTTAATCTGGCTTAGGCATTTGCCACAATATGCTTCTTGGGCATTGTCAAACTCAAAAGTTTAGTTATAAACACTTATGTGACCTGGTAGATAGCTGTCTGGCTCACAGACGGGTCCCAGGAAACTAGATTTGGAGAGCCCAGCTCACAAAGAAGCCAGTCAGAAGTGGAGTCCCACAGGGATCTGACCTGGGACTGATCTTTTTTAGCATTTACTTCTCTGAAGTCAAGGCCAAAGTCAATGGACTCTGACTGACTAAATTTGCAGATGATTGCAAATTAGGAGCAGTCATAGAATCCCCCACAGACACTAATGTTCTCCAGAAAGGGTGACACAGACAAATAACTGGGACTAATCCTTTGGGAAGTCATCTACCCTTTGTAACTATCATGTTGACAACACAGAGACTTGGGGACACACATAGACAGTAGTCTAGTCTTTGATCATCATGTGGCTACAGTAGTAAGGAAATCATTCTATGTTGTCCAACTTATAAACAAAGGTATGGCATATGGGTCCAAGGAAGTCATTGTTCCACTGTGTTCAGCATTCAGCAGGCCTATCAATGAAAATAAATGCCCCCTTTATTATGTACTTAACCAAGCATATCCAATAATTAGGATGTCCAAAAAGGTTCCTCGCTAAAAGAATACAGGGCATACATAACATGTCCTGTGCAGAAAAACCTATCCCTGTATTCTCTCTCCTACAGGTAATTGTGGGGATATCAATGCCTGGTATACAGGACATTTTCAGACCCCACTCTGTTGGGCCTCCTGCATATCTACAAAACAAACAGCATCAGAATTACCCATTCTAAAGACTTAAACCTCACTTGTGATATAAAGAGGACCTGCTAGAGAGACAGGTATGTATCCCAGAGACTACCACCTTTCAGGAATATTCTCCCCATCCATGTGAAGCAGAGTTCCTCTGTCACCCAATTCAAATGTAACTTGGACAACTAGATGGGGAGCAGGAAACTCATCCCTGGTGTGCTGTCCTTGTCTCTAATGAACACAGGCAGCCTGTGAATGGTTCATCTCCCAAGCCCCTATTTGTAAATTTTTCATGTTTCAAATCCCTACTTACACTTATCAATGGTACCAGAACTTGTCAGAGATTTGGGATGCATCGCTATGCATACAAAGGCACTTATGGTTGTTAGCCCAGTAAATACCCGTGAACCTATAATACCACTTCTATGGAGCCATCTTCCACTTCTCATAAAGCAAAGCACTTCTCTTACTACACTGAAATGTAGTTTTTTACAAACAGATGAATAACAGCAAATGCACCCCACCCTCCCCAGTTAAGTACCCCTATCTAAATGGATAGGTAAACATAAATGTCCTAACATATCTTTTTTTGACATATGTCTGGGTTATTTCTACGCAAAAGAACAAGGACTAAAAACTGCCATGGCTTCTTAAGATCCTCACAGGTCAATAGCCTATCAAGTACCTATGAACCTTTAAATGTAGTAAGGCTTTACTATGACATCCTGTGTCCCAGCTCAAAAGAATCACATTCTTAGATAAAGCCATTTGCTCCCACAGCATTTCTGACACATTACTTCGTAAGGAATTTTTAAAATCTGCCAACTTCTTGCATTCCTAAAATCATGTTTCCAGTTACTTTTCTCTTTCCCACCTCAGTTATTTTGTTCAATATGGTTACAGAGGATGCCCCTGGCATTCTTTAGGAACAGGGTAAGTAGAGGAGACTGCAGTACTAAGTAAATGATGCATCTGATGAAGTAAATTTTAGAGACAAAAGTGCTTAATTGAGCTTTATACAACAACCTGCCATTAATATTCAAAAACCGTGCATGCTGATTGGTCAGCGTGCACATTGTAAATCAGAGTTATAGCAATGGAAAAAGGTCCAGTCACCCGGACTTTTTCCATTACTATAACTCTTTTTTTTTTTTTTTACAGCAACGGAGAACGCAAGATCACCGTTGCTTCACACTGTCTCGCTATGTTAAACTCATTTAATATAGTGAGACAGCATTAAAAAAAGCAATGGACATTCTCAGTTGCTTTTTTTAATGCTGTCTCGCTATGTTAGATGAGTTTAACATAGCGAGACAGTTTGTAAAAAGCAACAGAGATCTTGCTTTCTCCGTTGCTTTTTACAAATTGTTTCGCTATGCTAAATGGGTTTAACATAGCGAGACAGCTTTAAAAAAAGCAACGGCTCTTGCTTTTGCCCACAGCTCTGATGTACTGCATAGGCATGCGCATGTGCAGTACATCAGAACTGCCACAGAATACCAGACAGCTGCGGAAGGGCAGCAAGGAGGCATTATACAATGCCATTATTTAAGAAAATAATTTTTTTTTTCTTAAATAATGTCATTGTATAATAGCAATAACCCACTTCTGGGTGTGGGTAATGCTGGATTTACCCACAGTTGGCTTTGTTTGGTCACTCGAGCTTCGCCCTCGTGACCAAACCACGCCAACCGTGGGTAAATCCAGCATTACCCACACCCAGGCATGGGTTATTGCTATAATATTCAATTAAATTACTTGTGTTGAGTTGGTGGATTTGTTGTCTGAAGACTTTCTGGAATTTCTTTGTCCTTTCCAGGTTATTTGGTGTTGCTTGACCATGTGGTTGGCCACATGCTTTGGTTTACACTGTGAAGCTTATCAGCCTGTCTTACTCTGCCTTCAGCAGTGGCAGAAAAAGACCAAATGCAGCAGTTACTTATCAGTTCAGGACAGAGCCTTAAAGCTAAGAGATGCTTAGGAGGTTCAGCTTGCAGTTCTACCTTCCTACTGTATGAAGCTGATCCCTTAATTACATGAGTGCCACATTAATCCATAAAAAGAGGCATTTGTGCCTATTGCATTTATCTGAGCAAGGATTAAGTAAAAACAGTGCAACTGCCTAGCTATCAAAAAAAAAAAAACTATGCAGACAATGTAGAGAACCCTGTCTCATTATTTCAGTACTCTTACTTTTGGAGTCTCTTTTCAGGAGATGATAATGGTAAACCAGATTTTGTTTTTTTTTTTATCAGAAAGCAAAACTACAAAAAAGCAAGCAAAAAACTAAATAAATAAAACAACATGATTGCAGATGAATTCAGTTAAGGCTAGAAGGCTTTGCCAATGTGCCAGAGGAATAAACTGAATTTATCAGCATTTTTATTTATGTTTTCTTTTCGTTTTGTTGACAGATGATAAATGAAAACTAAATGGTTAGCAACTCACCCAATAAACACACACCAAACAGACCCAGGGAATTACAGACCCATAAGCCTTACCAGCCTCATCTGTAAGGCCGTGGATAATTGTGGACCTCATAAATAAAGATATAAGTGACCTTCAAACTCTGGATCCTACCCAATTCTGGTTTGTCAAGGGCAGACACTGCCTATTAAATCTTGTGGATTTTTTCAAAAATGTGACCAGGACCATTGATGAGGACAAATCTGTGCACACAGCTTACCTCAACTTGGCAAAGGCTTTTGATACAATCCCACACTCAGGCAATATCGATAAACTTAGCAAACTGAATGTAAACCCCTTCATTGTAAGATGGGTTGGTAACTAACTTGCAAACCAGACACACACCATCAAAGTGGGTGACTCCACATCAACCAGCAGACGTGTTACCAGTAGAGCACAACAGAGGTCAGTGCTAAGCCCCCTACTGTTTGGTATATACTTCTCAGAAGTTCAGGTAAAAACTAAGGGGTTATGGCTGGCCAAGTTTGCAGATGATGGCAAACTGGATGGAATCATTGAATCCCCAAATGACGTCAATATACACCAGGAGTGCTTTATGCAAGACCAATGACTGGTGTATTAGTCACGGTCTCAAACTGAATGCAAAGAAATGCATCATTATTCACTTTGGTGCAAACAATGTCCCTTCACACTATCAAAACAACAACAATACCATAAAAATAACCTACAAAGTGGGTAAGGGACTTAAGTTCACAAACTGACCACTACCTTAAGTTTGACCACCATGTATCTACTGTAGCACTGAAGGCTTTCTACATATCAGACTTGATTAGTAAAGGCATCACCTTGAGTGTAAAAGAGGTTATAGCCCCTCTATACTCGTCACTAATCTGGTCCATTATTGAGTATAATGCTCCGTTCGGCATGTACTGCAAAAAGCACCTGCAGCAATTGGAGAGACCTCAGAGGTTTTCTAACACAGAAGATCAAGGTACTCCAGTACTTGCGATACAGAGACAGACTAAAGTCCCTGCTACTTTACTCTGTGTCACATAAATGTCTTAGGGGAGACTTATACCTGGATACAGAGCAATCTCAGAACCAAACCTAATAAACTTTCTGTGTATCTGTAAATCAAAGGGGACTAGGGACTCCCATTCCAGGGACCTAAATATGGCCTGCAACTTAAATAGGGCATGCTGGAGGGGAAGATTTATCTCCCAGCAACTGCCGCGTCTTTGGAATAGGCTACCTATTCATGTGAAACAGAGCACCTCTATAACACTGTTCAAAATGAACCTGGATGAGTGGATGGGACACAGTAAATTCTTACCAGGAATAGTGCCCACAACCCTAATGCATATGGGAAGTGATTAGTAAATGCAGTCTTGGGTATTAACTAACATTTCTATGGTATTACATTAGGATGAAATGGCTAGGCTTGAAATGACCAATGGGTCAATAACCTAGTAATTTCCTATGATCATATGACATACACACAAACATGTATCCATACTTTATCTTTTCCCATATTTTTTTTTCATCAAAGCACTCTAAAACTCCTATGGCAAAATAACTTTTCACGGGAACACTATGTGACCCTTCCATATAAAATTAACTCCAATATCAACAATAATGATGAAACTGAAAGTCTTATTGAATTTTCTTTTTACCATGTGCCTTTATTCCAAATGACCTGACCTGAGATTCAATTAAAACACACAAAAACAGCACCTTCATCAAACTAGCATGCATAAATTAGACTCTGCAGTCAGCTTTGCTCACTTAAAGAACTCCTTGTCACGCAGTCTCAACAAAAGAAGACACAGTGAATTATGAGGTTCCCTTTTTTGTTCTAGCAGCAAACTTGTAATGAATATGCACCTGTACAATAATGCAAAAAATAAACAAATAAAATGGCATGTGATCATTCCACAATGCAGCAGGCATGGTTTCCTTGGCCCTTAGGTCTGCTTTGTATTGTAGATTATTGCTTTTCATCAGTTGGACTGCTAGTTGATAAGGGTAGGCAATCTTTTTAAACAAAGTGTAAGAAGTCAATATTTGAGTGCCCAGCAAACTCACCACAGACTTTCTGTGTCTATGCATATGTGTGTCTATTTGTGGGTATGTGGGGGGGGGGGCATATTTGGACAATACAGAAACACACACATGTACAAATGTCACATTTTTATTTTTGTATGGCTTTATTACCTTAATAATGTGATAGTTACTGACTTGTTACTTCACTGTGTGTTCTGTTTAACAAACTTTAATATTACAGAGGTAGCAGACTACAGATTACTAGTAGATTTATCTGCAGTTCACTAGCACTTCTAGAAGATGAACTTGCATAACAATGTTTACATACGCAAAGACTACAAAAGTGTAGCAAAAGAGACATAAGATCCTCACACACACGCGCGCACATTTTTTCCACATACATTTTCAGCAATGCCTTGTAAAACTTTTATGAAGAAAAGCATTTGATTTTAAATTGCTTTAAGCTATTGAACCTACTCACATTTATACAAAATCTATTCTGAACTATAACAACAAAAAAAATAAATAAATAACACTTCTCCAAGATATACAAGTACAATCAAGATTTATACTTTTTTAACTTATCTGACAGGGTTATTTATAAACTGAAGTCATTTTAGTTATGTAATTGTCAAAAACAATCAGTCCAGGTCATTCAGTAGAATGCGTGCTGCTTGTGTTAATTGTCCAAACAGAGTTGGTCAATTGTCATGATGGTGAAAAAATATGACTCTATGGCAGTTATGACTACTAAGAAACAGACCTCATTATCAGCTCATTAGCATGTCTCTGAACTGAACATTAATGTTGTCAGGTCTGAACGCAATTGTATACTCCTCAGCATATACATTGAATCAGCTAGGACATGCCCCCTGCATATATATATATATATATATATATATATATACACACAGACACACACACACACACACAAAGTCTCTCCCACACATTTCCCACTAGTACAAATACCCACAGCCATTCATCAGCAAGCAAGCCCCCCTTCCCCCACCTATACGTGATCATGCTCATGGAAGCACATAGTCATGCACTGGCATGTACAAGCCATATGCCACACACACACACACACACACACACACACACACACACACACACACACACACACACACACACACACACACACACACACACACAGACACGTGCATGCACACATCTGGACTCCTGATTCCTTATCTAACTGCCCTAGTGTAACTACACACATTTGTCCAGCCACATTCAAGCCCCTACAGCCACACACACACACACACACACACACACACACACCCACACACAAATGCACATACACATGTACACATATACACACCATTTAAAACCACCCATCCCATCATTTTTGTTGACCTTACTCACTTGTATGAGTACTCCTATATAAGTGAATGGGTGGTAACTTTTTCCCCTGTCCACCACTGCACATCTAACCATATGTAAGCCCCTATTCTCAGCCTTACACATCACATTACCACAATTCCTTTCCCCAGTGATACCCTATTTTACTAGGTCCAGAATTTTCTTCTTCTTTTTTTTTTTTTTCACCAACCAGAAAAAAGTGTCTATTTCCTTTTCTGATCTAAGTCGTTTAAGCACTTTTAGTTTTATATAAGTATCTTGTTGATATGTAAAGATTATAGCTGCTTTTTGGCATAGGCCACCTAGGGTGCCCCTCTAGCATAGGCACTTGTCCAGTATTTTTTGTAGTACAGAAATGTTTTTTTTTTAAATGTGTTGAAGGAAGGCAGGAAAAAATGAAAACTAAGAAAAACTGTGAGAAAAAGGAAGAGAAACAGTAATCTGGATGGTGTAGAAAGACCAGGATGTGGGGTACTTGGTGGTGTAGGGGGGTGTTGTGCCATTTTGCCTACAGCACCAGATGACCAAAGGTGGGCCCTGGTAAGGACTGACATAATCTGCATTGATATTTCTGCATGTCAACATTTTCTAATGCATCTGGTATTATACATGTACACACTCCAAAAGAAAGGGGTGAAAAGAACAATGTGATAGTAACCACATTTACAATTTCATTCATATTTACTATGATGATTTTATTGCACAAAAATAACTGAATAACAATGAAATTCCAATGACTGGTGCCAAGGTCATTACCTTAAACTCAATGCAAAAAATGTATTGTCATCCCTTTCAGTAAGAGTAATGTTCCTGCTAACTACCACATCATTAGCAACACCCTAAGTACGCATTCAGTGTTGACAGACCTGGGGACAAAGGTCGACAACCTTTGATTCCACACATCCTACATCTGCGTGATTCTAGCACATTTTTCCTTTCTTACTGCTTCATATTTTATTCAAGTTCATACAGCTGAATTATAAAGCTAATACCTTGCAATCTGTATCATAGCTATAAAATGGTTAATTATGAGCATTAGGTCATTTTAGTTATGACATTTTTGGCATGCTAGACATGAATACTGTGTTTTTGTCACTCTACAATGCCCATGAGAATACAGCTAGAAATGAATAAATTGCTCGGTATGTCTTTCCATTAAATATTTAAAGGAAGAACCATATGGCTGAACTGTCCAGATTTTTGCCTCTTAATTTTGATTTGTTCCTTAGAAAAAAATCATGATTTTTCTGGCCAATCACTGAGATCTGCAGTCACTAAGTAATAACATACATTTGTGTTTCAGGCTTCAAGCACTTCAAAAATTGAATGCCAACACACATCCTGTTATTCTAGCACCTGTCTGGGTTTATAGGAGCAATATTTAAAATCTCCCCTATTTTTGGTCCAATGCCCCCCCCCCCATTATTTTAGGCTTTGTCCAGAATCCTTTTGCTAAGAGGTTGAGAGGTATGAGTAACATCAACTACTGACAGCAGATCATAGTTTCGAAGAAGAGTGATGTCACACTATGGTCTATTTTCAGTAGATCCTTAGGATAAAAAAAGAATCAAAATAAAAAATAAGGAAGCAATATGTGCAGATATGTTCAAAGTTTTGTGTCAGGTATATCTAAACCAACACTATTTAAAGTGTTGAATACTGTAAAAGAGAAAAAGCTGGGAATAAGATCTTACGAAGAGTGAAGCAGCAAATTACATAGAAATAGATGGATTTTGTGGGAACTATACATGCAAATAATGTTCAGCAGGAGGAAGAGGAGTGATATTTAAATTAAGGCAGGAATTTTACAATTTATGTAATGGATTAAATGAAAGTTGTCTTAAAGAAAGCATATATATGTATAATGTATGCAAATACAACATGGTTTCCTTTCTATTAATGTATATGTGACAGTGTTTCAAAGTCTTAATTTAATAAAAGTGCTTAAAAAGCTCTTCTCAACAAAGATGAACAAACCCAAGACTGAATACTAACCTTTCACAAGGATAGGAAGTGTGACATTCAGTAATAAACACTGTAGCCAGACATCGCATTTTACCAGGTTTCACATAAGTTTCTAGTAAGATATACAAGGCGATTCTCTGATACCTAGCTACTGAAGTTTTACATTTCCTGGTAATTCAGGTATGTACTCTATGACATTGATCCTGCATATTATTGTCATGAAGTACACACAAGTCACATTCCATGGACTTTTCTGGAAAAATACATTTCACTTTCCTAAAACAATGCTGTGCATCCTTTTCATTTGTCATTTCAAATTAACATATATCCTCAGCTGGCTTCTGTTCCTAATACTGATCAGCCTTTCAGGTATGCACTGATATCCATGTGTCACAAATGATTGCCACCTAAGGCAGACCTGCTACATTTCTCATCTTTGTATGGCACAGAAATTAATCTTACACCTGACAAGAGCCTCACATATGTTCAAGTTTTAGGATGCTGTGTGTCCTTTTAAGGGACAAATTCTAATAGAATGAGTTGCATATTCAGACTGCATGCCTGTTATGTATAAACAGAACATTGTAAAGAATTATGCTTATGTGGCTTTTCAGATTCCTGGCTCAATCACTAGTCTGATCTTGATTATAAACTAGTTTTGCTTGCTTATGGATTGCAAGCAACATCATAAGCTAATGTTTGCAATCTATAGGTCATTTGTTCTGTTTTTGCTATGTAACTAGATGAATTAAAACTGCTGTGGCTTCCACCATGGTATAATGAAATAAATTGCTTTGGTATTTTCAAAAGCATCTTGTTACAGTCTTTCTTAAAGGGCCACAGAGCCATGACTCTGGGCTTGCTTACATTCAGCTACTTGATAATAAATTGCTCATTATATAGTAGCCTTAGTATTACTATTCAATGCAGTGATTACTCATAATTATTTACATGTTACACACAGTAAGACAGTAAGTATACTGAAAATGTATTTGGTCCTACTGGCTCTGATATTGCAGTGCCTGCAGAGACAGAGAAAAAGACAGATTTATTATTATTATTACTGGTAGTAGTAGTAGTTATAGAAAATGGATTTTCCAAGTTATAATGACCTCAGATGATAATATGTAAGTAAAAGATGTTTTGGGGGGGGGTAAATTCCCCATGCCTGTGTGCAGGGTGTGGCATGGAAGCATTAACACTTATTCTGAGCTTCAGTGGGTGATGTGTGTGTTTGAGAAGACTGTTTCTTTGAGTAACTCGATTAATCCTTACAGAAGGAAACATTGATGTAAGACTTTATTTACTTATTTTATTGCCATTTGTTTACCAGGAAAGGTCGAATGAGAAGTGTCCTTTCTAAGTGTAGGCCCAGGTAGTAAAGCTCCTCTATACAGATATCATGGATACTGTTTGCATTGTTTCATCATTTACAGTCTGTATCAGTCACGAGCAGGCAGTTTCATTGTTTGATATCCTCGACATCAGTTACATCATTTATAAATAGGTTCACTTAAAAACAACAGTTACATGGATTGTATATGACTATCTATCCATCTATATATATATATATATATATATATATATATATATATATATATATATATATAGACATACAGATGTAAATTTTTTTAACACAGAGAGGTATATGCAGCGCAATATCACCAATATGCACAGATTTTCAGGTTTTATGAAGAATATTATAAAGACTTTAAAATCTAGGACATAGGAAGATAAAAGAAAGAGTTAGAGTAGCAAACAGAAAGGGAGGGGTCACAAGGAACAAGTAAGATAAAAGAGATAAGATGACAGAGGACGGTATTGTTTTTTTCAGCAAAGTTATAGCTTGAATTCATATAGCCATATTAGTACCTTTTTAAGAAGGTGTGGTACAGATGCAGTATTATACCATGACCCCCCCATTAATATTCCAAAACGTGCACGCTGATTGGTCAGCGTGCACGTTGTAAATCGACTTATACTAATGGAAAAAGGTCCGGTCGCCCGGACTTTTTCCATTAGTATAAGTCTCTTTTAAAACACTGTCTCGCTATGTTAAAAGAGTTTAACATAGCGACACAGGTTTTAAAAAAGCAACGGAGATCTCCATTGCTTTTTTTAAAGCTGTCTCGCTATGTTAAACTCCTTTAACATAGCAACACAGTGTGTAAAAAGCAACGGAGATCTTGCTTTCTCCGTTGCTTTTTTTTTAAACCTGTCTCGCTATGTTAAATGGGTTTAACATAGCGAGACAGCTTTAAAATAAGCAACGGACATCTCCGTTGCTTATTTTAAAACTGTCTCACTATGTTAAACCCATTTAACATAGCGAAACAGTAAAAAGCAATGGAGATCTTGCTTTCTCCGTTGCTTTTGGCCACAGCTCTAATGTACTGTGTAGGCATGCGCAGTACATCAGAACTGCCGCGGATACCAGACAGCTGCGGAAGGGCAGCAAAGAGGCATTATACAATGCCATTATTTAAGAAAAGTAATTATTTCTTTTCTTAAATAATGTCATAGTATAATAGCAATAACCCACTTCTGGGTGAGGGTAATGTGGGATTTACCCACGGTTGTCTTTGTTTGGTCCCTCGGCTTCGCCGACCAAACCATGCCAACTGTGGGTAAATCCCGCATTACCCACACCCAGGCGTGGGTTATTGCTATAATATTTACCTATCAGGAGTTATTCAGTTGTCATGTAAATTCTTTCAGGTTGCAGACTGTCCTGAAGTGGAGTGGATGGTATTCCAGCTATTAGCGATACAGTGTGAACATAGTAAGTATCCTGCACTATTGTTGGATTTAGTAATGGAGAATAATGACTTGTCAGTGGAGCAAAGAAATATCTTAGTAATGAAAGATTAAATGATGGAGTGAAGAGATGGGAATTTTTTTCAGTTTGTAGGTTGTAAATAATTAAGTACTGAGGAGAATAATTTAGTTTGAGCCAGTTTAGCTGCTTTATGGAGAGGCAGTGATGGGATCTATTTTGTTGGTTGGTTGCAAATTTTGCTCCTTTATTGTAGCATTGTTCTAGGTTGGCTGATAGAGACGAGTTAAGATTGGTCAGGACTGGAGAGGCATATAATAGGGTAAGGAGTAGAAAAGAAGTGGCTATGTTTTGTTTAGCAGGCTCAGTAAGGTAGTATTTCACTATGTAGAGGCAGGCTAGTCATTGGTGTGTCTTCTTAATGGCTTGCTGAAGGCAGAGATCAAAGTTCAGGTAGTCACCTATAACCACACTTATTAATTTGGTGTGGGATACCAGTTCTATATTGATTTTGTTGGATGACATTATATTTAATGTGTTTTTTGGAGAGAAGAGGCAGCTGGGGTGAACAGTAGTAGTTTAGTTTTTATTTATTTATTTGGATTCAGAAGGAGATGTGACTTGTAAAGCCAAACGTCTGTGGAGGAGAACAATTTCTGAGTGAGTGTTTGGACCATGGGTAATGTCCTAGTTGCACATATTATAGTGTAGTTATTGGCATGTTGTGCTATGGTGGACTCTTTGGCTGCTGTGTTTAGGTCAATGATAACTAAGTTGAACAATAATTGTTCTACGATGGAGAATTGTGGAAACCTGGTGGAAATGAGAAGGAATGAGGAGAAATCATTTATCCATTTCATTACTTGAGACCTATTAGTGAGTAACTACAAACCCATTAAGTGAGGAAGGTAATAACCCATAGGAAGAGAGTTTAATTAGTAGATTATGATGACTAGCTGTGTTAAATGGACAGATCCAGAAATAGATAGGGCTGAGGTTAGATGACCTGAGTTTCTGTGAACCTTAGAAAGGCAATGGTTATACTGTGATTGGGTCTGAAACCATGCTGTGAGGGAGACAGGAGGTTATGAGAAGTAATATATGTAGTACGTTGAGCACGACTACATGTTTGCATGATTTTGGATAAGGGTGAGTAAATGGTGATTACTCTTTCTGAAGCAGTATGGATTTAAACCCATGGAACTTCTAAGTTGCGGTAAAATATAACATCAGATTATTTCTAACTTCTGTCATATAATGAAAGATTTCTATAAAAGTATCTAAGTTCTTACTCACATAGACATATTTTCCTATTCATAGTGTGCACTGTAAGTCCCTGGACAAGCCTTCCACCTTTTTCACATCTGTATACTATGTTACTGCTTGCCTTTAACAGTTGGGACCATCCTGCACTGAATATAGCACCTGCAAATGTAAAACTTCAACCCACAACATGTATGTTTTATTTTTTATGTCCTGCAACCTGTTTTCAACAACCTTCAGCTGTACTGCTGTAACCCTTAACTCTGCTCTTGGCAAGGACGCCACCGGGAAATCCTGCATACATTTACCTTGACCCTCCATTCTCAGTTTCTGTTTATCTATTATTATTTAACTAGACAAAGTCCTAAACTGTGCATTACATCAGCCCACACATTGCCTGACTAGCCTTAATTGTTACCAGTGTGATAAATCAAACACACTATTATTTTTCATTGGGAACTACACACTTACCTTTTGGTCATTGGAAAGCTGTACTGATTGTTTTATTTTCTTTTACTTCTGCTGGCTGTCCTTCTAGAGGTTCATCTCACTCTGTTCACTCTAACTGCACTCCCCTACCATACCCCCAATTCCCACCCACCCCCACTTACCCTAAATTTATACTTTATGCATCCTGTGCCCACCCACTAATTATCCAATCAACCTCCACCCACTCACCTCTCACACATACTGTTCCCTCCTCTCACACCTTAAACCACTCCCCCACTCTTTTAACCTCACTTTCTCCCTACACTACACATTTACAACACTCCCCTGTCCTCTTTCTTCCAGTACCTATCAACCCCTCATCCAAACCCTCCCTAACCATGTTCATAAATTTGATGGTAACTTCGCTGCTACTTCTGATCACCTCCCTTACATCTTATCATACTAACCTCTATTATCTAAAACCAACACCTACCTTATCCTACCTCAATAGCACCCAGTTTACCCCTACATCATCTTCCATCTCTCCCTCACTACACAGTACCTCATTTACTCACCTGTTTCAATACAAAATATTCAGACTAACCCCACCCTCTTTGTTAGACTTAAACATATTACTCAAAAGTGCTTTGCTCCCAAAACCAACTCATAAGTTACTATCCTCTTGCTAGCAGGTGACATCCATCCTAACCCAGGGCTATCTATATCACACTCAGTCTCTGCTCAAACAATCCACCCCCCCAACCCTACTAACCACTAATCCCATCTACACTGCATCCCTAGCTTCCAATATCCCTACTCCCAATTCTCCCAAGAACTTATCTGTTCTAGCCATCAATGTACAAAGCCTATTGAATAAATTTACTGACCTTCATGCTTGGATCTCAGATTATTCCCCTCACTTACTAGCACTATTAGAAACTTGGCTTAAACCTCATATCTATAACTCAGATATTATACCCCCAGCTATAACATTTACTGACTAGATAGACCCACAAAAATGTGGAGGTGTAGCAGTCCTATACTCTGACCACCTGACCTTATCTCCCCTACCTGTTGCTATACCTGACTTCCACCCAGCTGAAATCCTAATCATATATTGCCACCTAAACAACTGCAAAAAGCTTGCTATTGCCTCTATTTATATCCTATCTGGTAAGAACATCCCTATTATTGAAAAAACACTTTTGTGGGTGTCTCAAAACATAACCTTTGAAACTATCCTACTAGGAGATGTAAACATTGATTGGAATACCATTGATAACACCTCCCCTGTCCAAACCATCAGTTTGTTTGACTTTACTCAGCTAATCACTACCTCTACAAGACTAAACATTAACTCCAGTTATGGCACAACACTCGACTGGATCCTGTGTATCAACCCCCAGCTCTACCAGAACCCTAGAACACTTCCAGATGCCCTGGGTAATGATTTACCCATCAGTATACAAAGATATACTCCCCAGCTAAATAAATCACATCTACACAAATTCTTCCATAAGCTCACTGACTTCAACCTGTTCATTCAAAATGACAGACTTTCTTGTATTAACTGGTCTAACCTACACTCACTTCTTCTTAATGATGCTGTACTTGAATTCAATCGAATCTTTTTTGGCATTCTCGACTCACTAGCATCCCCTCGCAAAATACGAATATACGAATAAAATCAAACTATGCTCCCTAGCTCAGTAAAGAAACTTGTACACTAATGCACAAAAAAGACTCTGCCTGGAAAACATGGCAAAAAAACAAACCCCCCACTCACCACCAATTATTTAAAGAACTAAGAAACCATACCAAAAAACAAATATATAATAATGAGAAATCATTATTTTTCAAGGCACAAACCAATCATCAATCAACCCCAAAAATTTCTGAAGAAATATCAACTAAATCATTCATTCTTGTAAACCTCAAACTCCCAGGTTTACAAGAATGAAGGATTTAGTTGATATTTCTCCAGACCAAGACACCGCCTCTCTCCTTATCTATTTTTTTAATGATACCATTAGCAACCTGACAAATGCCAACCACCCCCCCAAAAAACACACCTCCTCAAACCGCAAATAAAGAAGCATGTTTCTCTCTCAACCCTAGCTCTACCTCCTATATAAAGTCTCTCCTTCTAAAACTTAAACCATGCCCTTCCTCTGCTGAAATGCTTTCCCCCCACTTTCTCAAACTAGCAGCTAACATTATTGCCTATCCAGTCACAATACTTATTAAATAGATCTGTTAAAGAAACTACTGTACCCAAAATCTGGAAGTCTTTCACCATGACCCCCCTTCAGAAAGGTGTCAAATCCAATGATCCCTCAAATTATAGACCCATTGCTATACTTTCCCCACTATCCAAAATTCTCGAAAAATGCGTACATAACCAGATACTGAAATTCTTGATCCAAAATAACCTCCTGACTCCTATCCAACATGGGTTTTGACCAAACCACAGTACCTCCGCAGCCCTTCTATCCTTTACTCACACTATTGCTGAAGCTAGGGACAACAGCAAATTGGTCTCGTGTCTGTTCTTAGACCTTTCTAAAGCATTTGGTGCAGTACCCACTTCAAACTACTTAACAAAATGGCTAACCTAAATCTTTCCAGCTCAACTTTCTCTTGGTTCTCCAGCTCTCTCACAGACAGACTACAGTCAGTCAAATGACAGTCTTCCTGTTCTACTTTTTTACCCATACACACTGGCATATGCCAGGGCTCTGTCCTGGGATCCATTCTTTCACTACCCTCTCTACCCTCATACACAATACAGGCAACTCTACTCTGATTACATCCTGTAACTCAATCTCACAATTTCAGACACATACACAACAATCTTTCTTTTCAGTTAAAAGCTGGCTAAATGAAAATCAGCTTATTCTAAACCCTAAAAAAACAAAACTCTTCTCTTTCTCCGCATGGCCACTGATCATCTTCAGCTCTCCTTATCATCATTAAATAAAACCATCATTAATGTTGAAACTCACAAAATTACTAGGAATGACAATTGACGACCAGCTAAAATTTGACTTGCACATCCAGCAATCGATTAAGAAAACTAATCAAAAACTTGGTCTACTATATCACAATAAAAATTTCTATCCTCTGACTCCAGACGCTCCCTGGCCTGACCCCATCTCCTTCCTAGCCTCCTCTATCGAGCCCTAGTTCTTACCAACCTTCGATCCTGTCTGCTCTCCAAACTTGAACAAACGTACAATAAAATCACAAAATTTGCAGCTAACTTACTTCATCCTACCCACATTGCCTTGCTCTCATTAAACTACACTGGCTTGAATTTCTTCATCATCTCAAAAAACCCACTGCTTGTCCCTCTCTTTCCAATCTAGTCACTTACTATACCCCTTCAGATCACTTACACAGTACTGAAAAACTCCTTCTTCAAACTTATAGACACAAAATGAACATTAGCAATCTCTTATATAAATCCTCCATAACAAAATTCTGTAACAACCTCCCTGCCAATTTGCATAGCATTGCACAAACTAACAGCTTTAAAAAAGAACTAAAACACTTTCTCCAGAAAACTTGGTTATACCCCTACCAGGACCCTATCTAATCCTGATTCTAACATTTGTCTCTCCCACTTTTGTGCTGTAAGTTTCTTACTCTATCCTACTTAGGAAATGCTCTTAAGCTACACAATTTGTATGAATGTATCATGCTTATAATTACTTATATATTTTTATGTCTCATTTTCTCTTTCATACGTTTATCATTATAATTACTTTATTATTGGGTATGTTTCTTTATTTTTTCTTTACTTTTTTCATACTTATACAAAATTGTGCAATCTTTATTTATATGTATACTGTGAAATTGACTTTGTTACTTTTTGTGAAGCCTATTACTTTAAAATTGCAATTATTTTTCTTGGAGCTTTTCTCCTCGGATCTCCACTGAAAATGGGGCTGTGCTCAGTTGGACTAACCCGGTTAACAAATTAGAAATATAAATAAATAAATATTATAAAATAATGGTTCACATGTAACTATAGGGCAATCAGTCTGCAGACCATTATAAGCCTAACCAATAAACTTATATTGAAAAAATTAAAATTAAAGAAATTAAAAATTCCCACCATGTTCAAGAAAGCAAAACAGACTGGGGACAATTGGTGGCTACTCATCCAGTTCTAAATCTTTATCATGAAGGTGACAAGGTTTTGTCTGATATGTACAGGCTGATTGTTATAGTATTGTAGTAAACCTTAGAATATGAATTTGTCATGTTAATGTATTTTATTAATCTGCTGATGGATATTTAGGTCCTTTAAATGAGTATTCAAGAAAACACTTGCATTGCAAAGGAACATCAAGACAGATCACCACGAAGAAATGATAAGACTGAGTATAGAAAGAGAGTTGGTACTATGCAAAGAAAACTGAAGGTCCTAATGACATTGATTTTCTAGGTAGGAATGTTGAGTGATATTTTTCGATATGATATGCTAAAAGGGTCATTAAATTCAATAACAGGTTTGATGAGTGTTGAGTAATGGGGAATCAATACTTATTTGGATGCAGAGGAAATGCCATTCAATATTAGTTAGAGGGATACAGCTCTGGCTGTGAGCCAAGTGGCCTTTGCTCTGTTAGTGGCTGAGGTGCTGAATAGATGCCTGTGTGCTTCTTCCAAGTTGGGGGGGGGGGGGTTGCAGCATGGCTGATTTAATAGCTCTAGTGATGATACTGGTCTGTGATAACAAAGCAAACCTCAGCATGGGGCAGGCAAAGGAGGACACTTTGGCACTACAGAATACCCACCAGAGAGCACAGACCAGCATGACAGTGGGAGATGAGGCTTAACTAGAAAATCCCTGTGGAGCTATACTATGAGAACACCAGCTCCTCAGCTTCACCTGACAACAGCTGGGCTTTTTCTATAGGTGGCCATTTCTTCTTTTTATCTAGAGGGATGGGACCCAATTGAAGTAGTGTTACTTTGGTATACCCTCAAAGTGGCAAAGAGAAGCAGGGGCTATGGTGGCAGCTAAATTACTAGAACTCAGTGGCATGCTGACAAAAAAATAAATAAATACATAAATAAAATAATTTAAAAATTACTATACAGACACAGTGGTTGAAAAATGTTAGCAGCAAAAGTTCCTAGACTGCTTATGAGTGTCTCTTTAGAGGAGTCTGTCACCTGTATGGAAGGATTTAGAACTCTTCTGTTTACCACAGTGAACTATACTACATTTTTTTGCATTTAGTTTCAGACATTTGTCTTTGTAACAGTTACTGAAATATTCTAACCCAATCTGGAGGATGAATTGTCTGCCTGTGGATGAATAACAACACCCAGCTTCAGCTGTCCAAAAAATTAAGACAACCATAAACTAAGAGTATTGGCAATGACATCTGAGAAACAGATGCTAAACAGGACCAGGCCCAATACAAAGCCTTACATCAGGTGTATCATTGTTAACACTTTTGCTTATAGAGGTGGCAACTGCAACTCTAATGATGTGGGTTTTATTAGACAATCAGTATGCTATCTACCACACAACATATCAGTTTACATTTATATCCACAGCTCTATCCATAACACCTGCATGGAGTCTTGTGTGAAAGGACTTGGCCAGGTCTAAAGAAATTGTATCCATCACATATTACTATCCACTGCTTAAGTGACATTACCAAAGAATCCAGCAAGACTAAGGAGTCAAATTTGTATAAGTCTAGGGCTGTGAGGTTATGAATGTCAAGATTAATGAAGTCTGATGTAATATGTTTCACAGCTTACCATATAAAGTAGTGAGATCAATGAGTCTATAGATAGCAGAATTCATTGCTGGGCTACTCCTGTGAAAAGGTGTAACATTGGCTGTTTTCCAGTCTTGGAAAATGTAACTCCAGGAGAGGCTTAGATTTAAGATGTTAACTAGGTATTAAGATAGGCCACATTCAGTACTGATAATTAGACAATGTGGCATATTATCAGGGCCCTTTTTCTTTTGAGAGTGCTAAGATGACTTTTTCCATGTTAATTATACTGGATGGCTGAGACTTCATAATCTGTGGAACAGTGGAGTAAAATCTGCACTGAATTTGTCATCTAGGGAATCAACCATTTCCATTAGGTCGAAGTGAGATGTATTGTTGTGGACTAGCTCTGAACTTTGCTAGGAGTTAGTGACTAAATCCCTATAATGGTTACAGAAGGATTTATAATTTTGGTTTTAGGGGCTATTTTCAGCACAGCTTTGAGCTTCTTAATGGTATCCTTAAGCTATTTGCTGCATTGTTTAATTGAGCTCATAAGATGGGTAAAATGAATAAAATGGGACCTCATGTAAGTATTTAGCAATCCATCTATCCACAACATCCTCGTTTTATACCCTTGTTTATATAAGTATTCTACAACAGGGGTTTGTTTTCAAATTTCTCATTATATATAGTGGAGACAGTGACTGCTTTATCAATACAGCTGTTTAAGTGCAAGTAGAAGTTACAGGCACAGACATCATTTGGACCAACAACAGCACAGACTAGAGCCAAAGATGGAGGTGCTTCCATCTATGCTAGCAACCGCCATGCCTCCAGCTTGGTTAAATGTGATAATACCATGGAGCTCATTCATGTGCAAGCAGGGTAGCCAGATGTCCCTATTTGAGTGGGACTGTCCTGGGATTAGCAGCCCGATCCCAAGTCCCGCACTGCCGGATAAAATCCTGGTGCAGCCTCTGCTTTGTTTTTATTTGATTGGCCCATATGCTGTTATATGAACAAATAAAAAAAATATCACAAAACAGAGCTATTTCTGTTTAATGCGGAACTGCAATGTTCTGCATTAAAGACCTTTTTTTTTTTTTTTGCTCTTCACTTAGTGTGAAAGACCTTTTTTCCCCCCTACATGGCCCATCAGAAATCTGGTAACCCTGTGTGCAAGTCACTATAAGTAAGGTCCCTCACCATATAGTGGCTGTCTACATGTCACCATATGTGCCCTTAGAGACTTTCAACTCTTACTTAAACCTACTGGAGACACTCATCATCCAACCAAACTCCTTATTAATTGGTGACTTTAACTACCCCTCTCTAGACAGGGAAATGTACACTGTCCCAAACTCACAGGCACAATGCTTCCTGGACTTTAATAACACAAACACCACACTGCAGATATTGCATGCTCCAGCTAGAGGATCAAACATACAGGATCTGGTACTCACCAACATGGGAGATAGTAGCACCTGCCTACTCAGTGTCTCTTCCTCACTAGTAGGGTCAGATCACAAAGCTGTCTTATTTGAAGTAAATATCAAACCAGAAAATCCAGCTAATCCAGTAACAGATAGGAACTATCCAAAGACAAAGTACATCCTATTAAGTGACCGTTTGTCAAAATTCAAGGCTTCCCCAAATCTGAGACTTCAGCTACCTATGCAGAATTATTCACAGAGTTGCTATACACACATGTGAATGGCTGCCAAGAGGCTGCCATACCTACCAGAAATATACCCAACACAAACCCTAAAAATAACCCCCACTGGTGGAATCCTCACCTAAATAGGGTATATAATAAAAGAAGAAAACTGATGGCCAAAATCAGTAAAAGCAGCTCCCTTAAAGACAAGTACTCTCTTATACAACTAAACAAAAAATGAGAAGTCTAAGTCCAACAAGGCCAACTATGAGTTCAGGATAGCCTCAAAGGCTAAGGACAATCAGAAGGCCTTCTTCAGGTAAATCCAGAACCTTAACACACAACAGTGTGCTGAATTGGAAGTGGACAGTGCCAACTAAATAAATCAGGAGGACATCGCAAATCTACTAACTGATAAATTCAGCTCAAACGTCACCTGCCACCCCTCCAAGCAACACCAGATGAAAACCACTCCAACATACTTCTCCCAGCTATCAGTAGGGATCTGGTATGGACAGCACTTGCTATAGCCAAGAACACTGTCTCCATGGGTCCCAAGAACATCCCTGGTTGCCTACTGATCAGTCTAAAACATGACCTATTAGGACCACTTGTGACACTCTTCAAATAAAGACTTGAAACATTCTACATTCCAAGGGAATGGAGCACCATGGCATTCTTCCCCCTCCACAAGGGCGGATCAACAACCAACCCAGGAAACTACAGACCCATCGCTCTAAGAAGCCTCATATGCAAAGCCAGGGAACAAATTATCATGGAAATGACAAAGAAGGACATTATCAACCTATGCACACTGGACCCTTCCCAGTCTGGCATTGTTAAGATAAGGTCATGCCTACTTAACCTGGTAGACTTCTTTGAGAGGGATACCAAGGCAACGGACAAGGATAAACAGTGCAGACTACATATCTTGACCTGGCTAAGGCATTTGATACAATACCTCACTCAGACATTGTTGACAAGCCCTCTGAGCTAGTCATAAACCTTTACATAACTCATTGGACTGCCAGATGGCTCAAAGATAGGACCCAAGAAGTCAGGATAGGTGAGACCACCACCATCAGAGACTGATCACCAGTAGAGTACCCCAGGGATCCATGCTGCACCTGTTCCTGTTTGTCATCTACTTTTTAGAAGTCAAGGCTAATGTTAAAGGCCTCTGGTTTACCAAGTTCACAGATGACTGTATCAACGTGGGAGTTAGTATAAATATCTCCAAGACACAAACAATTTGCAAGTGGGTTTAACACAGATAAATGACTTTGCCAAAGTCATTGACTGAAACTTAATACCAAAAATGCCTTATAATGCCCTTTGGGAAACTGTCAATGCAAGTTAATTACCCCATCAATAAAATGCCCCTAAGAGTCAACCCAGTAGTAAGAGATCTGGGAACATACTGTATGTACACAACAATCTGGCCTTTGACCAACATGTAGGTAAGATAACAAGAAAATCATTCTATATCACCCAACTTATAGGCAAGAGAATGGCATCCAGGACTTAGGAAGTTATAGTACCACTGCACTTGACCCTTATCAGACTTGTCATCAAATATAATGCCCCTTTGGCAAGTATCCATCTGGAAATTTGCAACAGTCAGATTGTCCATAAAGATTTGTCATCAGGACAATTCAAGGCATGAATACCCTGCCCTACACTGATCGCCTAAAGGTTACGTCTCTACAGTCAGTCTCCTACATGCTGCTGAGAAATGATCTGTGGCTGGCTTACAGGGCTTCCTCAGACCCAGGCTTGATGGATCTGTTGCACATGCACACAACAAGCAGCACCAGCACCACAACCACAAAGCTTTCTATAACTATGTCAAGAATCTAAATGGCAATGCTCAGATCTGCTCTGAGCTAAAACAGAATGGCATTAAATATACTGATTTGAAGGATATTGCCAATATCCTGGCAGATCGATTCAGTCCCAACTTCACCCCCCTCTCACCCCCTAAATGGCCCATCTCAATACCGGAAGATTGCCAAATTCCAGTAATAACGGCCACACAGGTACAAAACACACTCTCTAAAGCCAAGAATACAGCATCCATGGGACCAGATGACATCCCAGGCTGTGTACTACATGAACTACAATATGAACTGGCACCTCACCTAAGTGTCATGTTTAATCATAGCCTCACCTCAGGTTTCATGCCCACTGAGTGGCGTAGAGCTACAGTTATCCCAATCCACAAAAAGGGATCCACCTTGGATCCTGGAAACTACCGTCCCATCAGTCTGACAAGCCTTATCTGCAAGGCCATGGAGCGTATTATCATGGAACTTATAAACAAAGACGTTGGCAACCTTCAAACATTGGACCCCACCCAGTTTGGGTTTGTGAAGGGCCGATCTTGTCTCCTGAACCTGATTGACTTCTTTGAATCAGTCTCCAGAGCCATGGACAAGGGTAAGGTGGTCCACACAGCCTATCTAGACCTTGCCAAGGCCTTTGACACCATCCCCCACTCTGGAATCATAGATAAACTTACTAAGTTGGGCATTAATCCCTATGTCACCCAATGGGTTGCTAAATGGCTTACTGATAGAACCCACACTGTAAAAGTAGCCGACTCCAAATCCAGCTCCAGACAAGTGACAAGTGGAGTACCTCAGGGTTCAGTCCTGGGGCCGCTCTTGTTTGGCATCTACTTCTCTGAAGTACAGGTCAACACTAAGGGACTCTGGCTAACAAAGTTTGCAGATGACTGCAAACTGGGAGCCATTATTGAATCCCCAAATGATGTGGATACTCTACAAAAGGGCCTTACAGAAACAGATGCTTGGTGCCAGAGTCATGGGCTCAAGCTCAATGCCAAGAAATGCATTGTTATCCCCTTTGGGAAAAAACATGTATCCATGAATTACCATATAGGTGGCAGTACACTAAACACAGAAAGTGTGATAAGAGACTTAGGGACACAGGTGGACAGTGGTCTCACCTTCGATAACCACATCGCCACAACAGTCAGGAAATCCTTCTATGTGGCACACCTCATCACGAAGGGCTTTTCATCCAGAGAAAAGGAGGTCATTGTCCCACTGTACTCATCCCTCATTAGACCCATTATAGAATACAACGCCCCATTTGGTATGTACCTCTCAAGACATCTGCAACAACTGGAAAGGCCTCAGAAATACCTCACTAAAAGAATCACAGGCCTAAAGCAGATGCCCTATGCTGACCACCTTAAAAACTCCAGCTATACTCTGTCATATCATCTACTCAGAGGCGATCTCTGCTTAACATACAAGGCCATGTCAAACCCAGAGCTGTTGGACATGCTACACTTAAAGAAATCCCAATCCCTCAGAGCTACACGCTCCAGGGATCTAAACCTTGTCATCACAATAAACAAAACATGCTGGAGGGATAGGTTCCTGACCCAGAGACTCCTCAGACTCTGGAATAGATTGCCCATACATGTAAAGCAGAGTGCCTCTTTGGACCTCTTCAAGAGGAACCTTGACGATTGGATGGGAGAAAGGAAATTCACCCCAGGGATCACGTCAGTCGCCCTGCTAGACAGGGGTCCAGGAAAGTAAATAATGTGGGAAGAAATAGCCAGGGAATTGTTATGGCTAGGCTTGTATAGGCCCTAGGGCTGATAGCCTAGTACCAACCTATGAACCTATGAACCAGTAACACCAGATCCAAGGATCTGAACTTCCCTTTTGACAAACAGAATGGAGAGGCAGATATGTGTCTCAAAAGGTCCCCCCACTATGGAAGAGAATCCCACCTATGTGAAAGAAAGTTCATCCCTGACTCTATTTAAAGAAAACCTTCACAATTAAACAGTGAATCAGAACTTTACCTCCAGTCTGGCTCCCATGCCCCTTATGGAGAGAATCCTTCAATAAGAAAAGTGTTATCCTAACACCTCACAAATTATTAGTTGCCTGCATACTAACATGGCCTCCACCCTTGTGATACTTGTGACCTAAATGGTTTGGTGTTCATAGATAGATTTGTGAGGGCTCTAGTGGTCATTAGCCTAGTGTCAACCTATGATAATTGATTTATGGTTTGTTATTTCATAAGCTCACCTATTGAGACCAAGTGCTAAATGCCATAAGCCAATATAGACAGTTTAATGCTGAAATATTGTCGTCTCCACCATGCTTACAAAGATACAGGAGGTACACCAGAACATGGCTAATAATAGCTGTATGATGTAACACTATAGAGATGAAAAACACTTCTTTAGCAATAGTTTATATGCATACTGGTGCTGTCTGTTTGTTCGTTCTGCATTCACATGGGTTTCCCCCTTATGATTCACTTTCCACACACACTACAAAGACATGCAATAGGTGGAGAAGGGACAATAAATTGTATGTAGTTGTGAGTGTTATACAAAAGAAAGATCTGGCAACCTATTTCTGTTTCTCTCCTTTCACTTGAAAACCTCACAGATAGTGAAGGCTATATGCGGGGTCACTGTAGGAGTCAGCAGTGACCGGTGACAGAGAGAGTGAGTGGGAGAGATATGCATACCTATGCCTTTGCAGTGCTACATTTGTTGGCTTCATGAACTACAAACCACATTGTAGTCCAGTCCTGGCTTTATCTTTTCTTTACGTTATGTGTGTGTATACCCACACACACACACACATATATATATGTGTGTGTGTGTGTGTGTGTGTGTGTGTGTGTGTGTGTGTGTGTATTGAATATGAAAACCAGCAGATAGTTTTAAGTTTATATTAAGTTTTCAAGTTAATATCAGCTGATGTTTCCAGATGGAAAATAATTAGAAGTACTTTCAGAATGAAATGAAAGAAATCAGCAAGCAAGCAGGATAGGCATTATACAGGAGAAGGAGACAAGGGTCACTAATGCAATTCTTCTCTCAGTCTGTAAATGGATTACTAAAAATAATTATGGGACCTATCCAGGTTTAAATAATATGTTTGAATCTGTCATTCAAGTACATGTACATCTTCTGAGTTTAATGATTACAGAAGTTGCTTGAGCGATGATTTATCTAATGATACTGCCATTATTAAAACACATGGATTACATTTTTGAAAGTTTGTACTGACTTGAGCATCAACCCATTTCGATGTATACACTAATGTTTGTGAAACAGAGTTTTTCTTCATTAAATAATGAATGGCCTCAGAGGGAACAATACTGCAACAATCATGTCAGTCCAAATAACCAATGACCAGCAGAGTGGTGCAGCGGGAGCGTGCTGGGCCCATAAACCAGAGGTCAATGGATCGAAACCATCCTCTGCTATGGAAAGGGTAGAAAGTTTCCCACTCCAAATCCAGCTCCAGACAAGGGACAAGTGGAGTACCTCAGGGTTCAGTCCTGGGACCGCTCTTGTTTGGCATCTACTTCTCTGAAGTACAGGCCAGCACTAAGGCACTCTGGCTAACAAAGTTTGCAGATGACTGCAAACTGGGAGCCATTATTGAATCCCCAAATGATGTGGATATTCTACAAAAGGGCCCTACAGAAACAGATGCTTGGTACCAAAGCCATGGGCTCAAGCTTAATGCCAAGAAATGTATAGTTATCCCCTTTGGGAAAATACATGTACCCATGAATTACCACATAGGTGGCAGTACACTAAACACCGAAAGTGTGATGAGATACTTAGGGGTACAGGTGGACAGTGGTCTCACCTTTGAAAACCACATCGTCACAACAGTCAGGAAATCCTTCTATGTGGCACACCTCATCACTAAGGGCTTTTCATCCAGAAAAAAGGAGTTTATTGTCCCACTGTACTCATCCCTCATTAGACCCATTATAGAGTACAACGCCCAGTTTGGTATGTACTTCACAAGACATCTGCAACAGCTGGGAAGGCCACAGAAATCCCTTACTAAAAGAATCACATGCCTAAAGCAGATGCCCTATACTGACCGTCTAAAAAAACTCCAGCTATTACTCTGTGGCATATCGTCTACTCAAAGGCAATTTCTGCTTAACATACAAGGCCATGTCAAACCCTGAGCTGTTGGACATGCTCCACTTAAAGAAATCCCTATCCCTCAGAGCCACATGCTCCAGGGATCTAACCCTTGTCATCACAATGAATGAAACATGCTGGAGGGATAGGTTCCTGACCCAGAGACTCCCCATACTCTGGAATAGACTGCCCATACATGTCAAGCAGAGCGCCTCCTTGGCGCTCTTCAAAATGAACCTTGACGATTGGATGGGAGATAGGAAATTCACCCCGGGGATCACATCAGTTGCCCTGCTAGACAGGGGTCCAGGGAAGTAAATATTGTGGGAAGAAATATCCAGGGAATTGTTATGGCTAGGCTTCTATAGGCCCTAGGGCCGATAGCCTAGTACCAACCTATGAAACTTTTCAGCAGAATTTGTAAAATGAATGATTAAGTTACTGGATTATCAGCTTACATATGAATAGATTAGTGACTCCTCAATTTTATTACAACAAATGATACCTCAGAGAAAAAAAAAACTGGACTTGTTTAATAAGAAACACCTTCAATGAAAACAAAAACATTACAGGAAGGAATGCTGTACCTTATAATTTACTTTGCTAAATGAATGGCTTAAAAGACAATCAATGTTTTACTTCACTCATAGGAAATATGAAGTAATTGTGAATTGTTACCATTTAAACCTTGTCAGTAGCCAATTCTCAGACTTAACTTCTTCTACTGAGGTGGGCCAAGCCAATATTTGTGAATACCGATCGTACAGTTCCCATGTGAAGGAAGATAATGTATTATACTGCTTAATTTAAAGCCAGAGTCTATTCCAGTTATGGAGAAAATGTTGTGTAATGAAGCTCTCTCTCCATCTTGCTTTATTTATCTGCTGGTGAAGATTTAGATCTCTTGTTCTAGTATTTGTGGGACTATTTGAATTGTAGAGAAACAAAAGATTCTGGACTACTGGGTCTCTAGTTGGTTAGAAGACAAGGCACAGATCTTGTCTAATGAGTCTATAAAACATTGAATAAAGGGCCAATGATTCCACTCTTCATTGGTAGCTTAGGGTTTTTAAGCCAGTCATCTTCTTAGTTAGGAGCCTCTGGAGTATTTCTGCTTGCTTGATATGTCTAGTGAAGTACACCTCAAAAGGGACATTGTATTCAGTAACCGGCCTAATCATTGATGAATACAATGGGACAATCACCTTTGTGGATCTGTAAGGCATCCCCTTGATGATCAGCTGCATTATGTAGAAGGACTTCCTAACATATCTCTCAGCTGTATAGATTTTCGCAGAATGTCCAGATTTTGCCTCATATTTTTGGTCTGTTTCACATAAAATTATAATTTTCTGGTACATTGTTGGTAAATCATTGAGGGTTGAAGTCAGAAAATAATTATATACATTTGAGTTTCAGGCTCCATATCCTTCAGAAAATTCTTGTTAATGCAAAACCTGTTGTTTTATCAACTTTCTAAGTTTGTAAGAGAAATATTCAAAAAGTTCCCTATTTTTGTGCCTTTGTCAGATTTTTTGCTGTAAGAGGATGAGAGGTATGCTTCCTAATTACTGTTGCTGCACAATGATCAAATGAGAAGGAATTATCAACCCAATTACCAATTTGTTTAACAACATTCTCATTTTGGAGAGGATAATGCCTCTGTTGTATGCTGGGGGGGGGGGGGGCTTATCAAATGCAATATATTGTAATTAATTTAATCCCAGTTGTAGCACACCAGGAGTTTACAAGTCATTTGCAAACATGTTTAACAAGACATGCTTTGTCATCTGGAGATCAAAAAATTAAATGACAAACAAAAGGGATCCCAGCAGAGAGCCCAGTGGAGCACAGATGATCACCTTTCTACTCTTTGATGAGGCACTTGTTTCCATCATTGTATGGTATTTGTCCATTAGTAAATTTGCTATCCATCTCACTCTACAGGAATCTATTTATATTGCATTTAACTTATTAACTATATTACCATGAAGTATAGTGTTGAAGACCTTAGTCGGGTCAAGCATGGCCATTAGTATACACCTATGAACCTATTGCTAACAGCTTGTGTTACTGTTTCAAAGAAGGTAACCAGTTTCATTATACAGTATCCACCCTTAATAAAGCCAAAGTGCTGCAAGCCTGTTGAGATGTTTAATGTTGTAGTTAATCAGTTCACTTATAATATGCATACCTGTTGAGATGTTTAATTTCATAGTTAACCAATTCAGTTATAATATGCTCCTTACTCTTTAGGCTGATAGGCATTTAATTCCTACAGTCAGTGTTGGACTACCCTTGTGTAGAGGCATCACCACTGCTATGTGCCAAACTACCAGGATGATGTCAATGGCTAAAGTCATGTTAATTAGTTTAAGGAGTCTTTCTGACAGGGTTTCCTTAGTGCTGTTAATTAAACAGCCTGCTAACTCTGTTCATCTTTAGGACTCTTAGATTTGGTGTTTACTTTAAGGAGTTTAATTTTTTATTGTAAGCCTTATTTATTTAGGTAGACAACCAAGGAGGTTTACTTTTAAACATTCTTTTATATTTAGATCTGCTAGGTACTCTCAATTACATAAATTAATGTACGTGGACCCAGAACTCTTTTTTATAGTTTCCTGTTGAGGAGATATCTGAGTTATGCTGGGATAAGTGCATTTTCAACCTTTATCTTAGAATTTAATGAACTTTCTACAGTGGAAATTCTTGAATTTTGAAATATTCCTATCCTCAGTTTCAGAGGCTTACTTGAATGGTAAATACAAATATCTTATTTTCCAGTGAATAATCTGATTTAACTGGGGGAGGGTGATACCAGGGGAAATAGCACACGAAGAAGCTGTATTTATAAGAATAAGGTCAAGAATAGTATGCCCTTTAATATGTTTGTAAAAAATCTGTTCCAAAATGCTGTTGTTTATGAAGCCTAAGAACTTTTCTGTGTATTCTGCATTTGAGGTAAAGGTGCTCCATTTAATTGATGGGTAATCACAAACTTGGGATTCAGAAACACTAAGACCGAGATCACTACCAGCCCTCCTCTGTTTTCTGTGCATGTGTGATGAGCTCCTCTGATCATTAACAGCAAATATAGCTTGGCAAGTTTGCACAACGAGTGACTGCAGTTGCAGCAAAGACTGCAGGAACAGCATGTGTTCCTGAGTGCTGCCTCAGGAAAGTATGATCAGCAGTGCTCGCTTGTCCACCAGGAGTTATGAGGGTGGCAAGAGAAGGATGGTACATGGTAGTCCTACAGGTTCATGAGGCATGCCTGCTGATTTATTTTTTGATGTAGTGATCTATATATGTATATAATACATGTGTGCATGCATGCATGCGTGCGCACACACACACACACACACACACACACACATATACATATATATATATATATATATATATATAGATGCAGATATATGTATTCAGAACAGACCTTGTTGAATGTAGAAAGGGAAATAAGATTAAGCTAGGACATAGAGGAGGTAGTAGAGTCACACAAACAAGCATATGGTGACATGAGTAGGGATGTGGAAGACAATAGATAAGGGGATATGAAATGCACAGATTAAACGTCAACTAACCAAAGATAAAAAGAAATTAAAACAGCACACAATGGTTGGGATGCAGAAACGTACCAATATTTTGACCAAAGGCAAATACTACAATAATAGAGTCTTACCACTGTACCAGTACTATAATGCATATGTAAGGAAACAAGCACTCTACCATAACAATGGTGCCTATATGAAGCAGAACCCTCCTCACTTAGATTGCTCAAATCACTTCATTTACAGGTTGAGCTACAGAAGCAATGAGCCATACAACATCAGCAAAGCAAACAGTCAGTAGTAGGTGGTAATACAACTGCAGAATGAATGAAAAAAAAAGCATATAACCCTCATGGGAACTGAACTCACAACCTTCCATAATTAATGCACAAACTGTTTCATTTACAGGTTCAAATTCTGGAGAAGTTAGATAAACACCATCAAGAAAGCATACATCAGTTGATTGTTACACACTTGTAGAGTGAATGAAAAAAGACAAAAAATTACAAAAACCCTCTCCATTTATAGTGCACAAAGTGTTTAATTTATAGGTCAAGCTATTGAAGCAGTGAGAAAAACACCAGTAGGTTAGCATATAGCAGTTTATGGTTACATACTTCCAGAATGAAAGAAAAAAACAACAAAAAGCATTCAATCCTGAGGGGACATCAACCCATTCCTACTTACACTGTGCAAAGTACTTCATTTACAGGTTCAGCTACCAAAGCAGTGAGATCATCTGTTTTAGGGAATCACACACAACAGTTATTGGTTATACACTTGCAAAATAAAAGGAAAAAAGCGTGCAACCTTGAAGGAAATTGAATCCACAACCCTTCCTACTTAGAGTGTGTAAAGCAATTCAATTACAGGTTGCAGGACAGAAGCAGTGACACAAACAGTATTAGGGAAGCATTTTGCAGTTGGTGGTTACACACTTATGGACAAAAAAAAAAAAAATAAGTAAAGTAAAATAAAAAGCATAATCCCTGAAACTTGAACACAGAGCCTTCTTCACTTACAGTGTACTAAGCACTTCACTTAAAGGTTGTACTACAGAAGCAGTAAGACAAATAGCATCAGCTAAGCATGCAGCCTTTGGGGGCTGCACACTTGCAAAATTAACAAAATGCACATGACCTTGGTGGGGGGACAGGAAGTACAATTCTCCCCACGTATAGTGTGCAAAGCACATCAGGTTATTTATATGTTATGTACATAAACCAAAGCTAACTGGAAGTGGAAAAAAGAGTTGTCCATACATTAATTTTAAAAAGAAAAGAAAGAATGCAGATTTTATCTTACTGTTGTGAAGACTTCTGTAGTTTGCTGTATTGTGGCAATCTTTGTCCACCGCCATTTTTTGAAGAGTTGAACACGAGCTGGATTGTGAAGTGTGGCAGAAGGGTGAGTCCGGAAGAAGGTTGGGAACCTTTGTCTGTTGGACAGTGCTGGAGAGCTGGATCCATAAGAGAGCTAATCAATCAAAGCAAAATACAAATAAAATAGTCACATTATTCTAGTTCTGAAAACAAATTATACTTTAATAAAACAATAACAAGTATGGCACTGTGTTATTAATTCTAAGCAAAATATGTGAACTCAAACAAGAGATGCCTTGTGAGAAAAATACATAATGTCAAACATAAATCTTCCATAAGTCTTAATAAAATGGTGTAAATCTGTAAAAACTTAAAATATTTTCAGATAAAAATTAAATTCTTTATTTATTTGATTGCATGATTCCCCTCAGACCAGTGGCACCACTAGCTTTACCCAAGTAACTCATTCATTTTGAGGTTCACTTCCAGGCTAGAAAAGAAGTTTATGGTTCATTTATTACTGGCCTGGGAGAGAGCAGCGATAGACATGACCATTCTGCCAGGCATAGTCAGTGTGCTCAGTGGAGTGCATTTCTTTTCTGAGTTTCTCTCAGAACAATTATATCTCTTTGAAACCAGAACATATGTTTAAACTATTGTCTACAGCACAGATCTGCACATAAAATACTTATAAAAAAGAAATGGTTGTCTAAGAATAACTATTATTTTACTGTTCTACAGAACAGTAGCTGAAAATGATGTCACTTTTATTTGCATGGGGCTGCAAACAGAGAAGTATATACATTTTAAATGTTAGGTGGGCATGACAGCAATGAGACATTTCTGTACAGAACAAAAAATTCTCGTTTTACCCCTGATAACCAGGAAGGAGAACATTTTAATTTAATAAAACAACATGCTTTGACAGCTTATCATCTTTTCAAGCAACTCAAAACAATTGTATCTTTCATAATCAAATCTTGATGGAAGGACTGCAAAGAGTAAAACTACAAAACTACAAAGGCATAAGCCTCATTTGAGTGATTGGTGATAATGTTGATGACCGCATGACTTGTGTCCACTTTCATTGAAGAAAATTCCTGACAACACTTAAAGGAAACATTAAATCTCTAAGTAGTAGAGCATAGGAGGTATGTTATTTTAATCAGGTCCTCATTTTCACTGTGTTTGCATCTGAGTAGACTGAAGCTTCAAAAGAACTGAGCACTTGACTATTGCACACAAGCTGTCCACTTGGATTTACATCAAATATTATTAAGTCCTGATATCTGTTTCACAGTAGATAGCTATAATTAACTACTGCAGGTTAAACAGGTTAAGACAGAGTGGCATAGTATGAGTTTGTCTGGGTCTGAATTGCTTCTTAACCAGATGTTTGAAACAGCCTGAAGAAGGGTAGTTTAGCAGTGATAAGTAACTGACCACCTTGATAGTGGAAGTACTAAGGCACAATTACAGTCAATTTATGTGATGTAAGAGTGTCTTGCCTCCTATTACCAAGACTTAAGTAAAGACAAATCATGTCATCTAGCCTAATCACATTGTTAGAAAATGAATGCTGCAGCACCTTAGATATACTTTCTCACAGTTCAAGTTCAGCAAGCCTTGAATGCTTTGCACAGAATTTGTTTGCCCAAAGTACCCTAAAAAAGGATTCAACATTCGTTAACACATATTTCATACAAGAAATATGCAGGATGTAAAACTGTTTACAAGAGGTATGCATGCGCTGTTTATTCATTATTTAATTCATTCATTCATTTATAAGTCTGCTGAATGAGTAACAAGGCTTGTTTTACTAAAGTTAGGCATTCAGTTAAGTAAAGAGATAGGCAAAACATGTATATTAAATAATATGTAAACTGTTGCAGCAGAATCATAAAATGCACATAACAGGTAGTGGTAACAAGAGATAGAGATGCAGGGACAATAAACAGGTAGTGACAAAAACTACAGTATGTAATTACAGTTTGTGTATATCATGAACAACAATAAATGATATCTTAGCAGAAGACTGTGTTATTAAATTAGTTGGCTGGGGAACCATTGATTTTGTAATCGGACAGAAACCTTGCTGAAATCACTACAGGATCCACTGCCCTAGAGCATCTTACTTCTTAAGTAGCAGTTGTGAGACAGAATTTACTTTTAACAATGATACTGACATGGCAATTTCTCTATTGTGTGTGTGTGTGTGTGTGTGTGTGTGTGTGTGTGTGTGTGTGTGTGTGTGTGTGTGTGTGTGTGTGTGTGTGTGTGTGTGTGTGTGTGTGTGTGTGTGTGTGTACTGTAAACTTCATCCACAGCCAGTAGGCACTGTATTAGGTGATTTGGTAATAAAGCAAGCAAACATGCAACTTACTAATTCACTCAATTTTGACCACTTGCTTACAGGTTCATAGGTGTGTGCTAGGCTAATAGCCCTAGAGCCTTTACAAGCCTAGCCGATAGGATTACCCTGGCATCGTGCCACCTGACCTTAGTTCCCAGTGTCTCTGTCGAGTAGAGCCACTGGAGTGTTTCTCGGGGTGAATTTTTTATTTCCCATCCACTCATCAAGGTTTCTCTTGGAAGAAGGCCATTGAGGTGCTCTGTTTGACATGTATGGGAAGTCTATTCCACAGCATGGGCAGTCTCTGGGTTATGAACCTGTCCCTCCAGCACATTCTGTTGATTGTGGTAATGAGATTGAGGTCTCTAGGTGATACCAGCAGAAAATGAGAAAACTGAAATCACAGAAATACAGAATGTATTAAAATATAAAATGGATAATTCAGATTCTGTTTGGATAGTTGTTTGACGGGGGGTGGGGGGTGTTTTCTCCATTTAATCAGCTATTATTATTATTATTACTACTATTACTATTACAATCATCACTCAGTCCAACACCATAGTAATGTAGGCATGACGGATACAACAGTGCCTAACAGAAACATCTTTTCTACAAGTTTTCTTTCAGAGGACGTGTTTAACATATTCCCTTGGTAAAGCACATATCTATGAAATCCACTTTGGTACAATCTTCCAAGTAAACAAAAACTCTTTTCACAGGTAGATCTTTTACATCCTACTCAGTTTTCTTACTGCATAAACTAAGTCTGAAAATAACATTAGAAGATCCAATAGCCTTCTCTATACTGACTGATACTCTGTTCACAATGCAAAGACTCATTTTATGCACACCAAAGGGTCTGCACAAATAAGTAAATAAATATAATTCAATATTTTGTTGACTTTATGACAGTTTTGCTTTAAAAGGCTACTGGCTACAGTGAGCCAGTTCAGAAAGTAATTTTAATTTCACTAAATCATACAAAGTCTCCTGAATAGCTAACTCTTTTGAAATTAAATTAATGATGAATGGTACCTACAGTATGTTTCAGGAGTGTAAATATACTCCCTAGAAACACAGAAAATGTTAATTGTGAAAAACTGAAATAAACTCCAAGGCCAAACTTCCTGTATCTCATAGAATTCCCATACCTGCAAGGTATAGCAATCTCAGTGGCAATATAGTAAAAGCGGACGTGTGGGGGTGCCTGGAGGCTTGCCCCCCCTGCAAGAAATGCTTTTAATACATAACAGTGAATTTGATTTTTCTCCAAGTCTTGTTCTTAATTTTTCAAAGTTCTAGAACTCATAATATCAAGTCTGGAACTTCTGTTAGACTGCTAAGGATAAAGACCCAAGGAAGTTGAATAAACTTTTCAGTTATCTATATTAATAGTAGTCTCAATTCTTGCTTTGTGAAAGACGTATTGTCTCTGCCATGTCTGCCCTTATTTACACACATAAACTTGTGTGACTTACCAAATTCATCTGATGAACTTGAAGAGGTTTACTGTATACTTCTGTGAAGGATCCTGCAGGACAACTGCCCCAGTAACATCAGTGTTTTTGAAAATAAGGCAGATTTCAGTTGCATTTTTGGTCATTTCAACTGTACCAGATGCTGTGAATATAAATACCTGACACTTGGCATCAAAATTACTATACTTAGCTCAGACAAGTCAAATAATTATCTTGCTGTCAATGAGATGTTACAAAACAGCACTGCAGGTCCACAGAAAGCTGTGGACATTGTAAATGGGAAATAACACGGGAGTATTTGATTTTTAATGGTATCACAGCAACCAATCATACTTTAGGCAAAGTACTGCTTCAAACATAAACATTCTCCCACTGAAGAAAAAACAGAGCAGAGAAAATAAACTCTGGCCATCTGGTAGGTATCCCACTTGGAAACATTTGCATTTTTTGTGCATTGATTTCTCAGTTTAGGTCTAGACTGCCAAGCCACATGAAAACCCAGCACTGAATCATGGTAAACAGTTTTCTAAAATTAAGGGACTGTCACCTCTACTGTTGACAAGATGTAGGCAAGGAAACAGTATCTGCATGTATTTTATTTTTTAATTGTAATATTAGTAGAAACATTTCCGGTTATAGAACTGGCCAAGTGTAGAACCTGGAGGCTGGAGTTAGGATATGGACATAATTCAGACACTTTTTTTTAAGTTGCAAGAAAGTCCTTGCAGCAAGATATGCTTGAACTATGTGCTCAGCAGTGCAAAATCATCAGAGGCATACCTGGAAAGGATGCAAGTAATATAACTGTGTACCTTAGTAACATCCATGTTCTGAACTTTAGTAACAAGAACTAGAGCATGGAGAAGGATATGATGTTAGTTATATTAGGCTGACAGGACTTGTCAAGGCAAAGGTCCCTTACCCATTTGGCTATGGCTTGTCCATCAGACATCAGGGATGTGGACCAAAGCTGTGGTGGTATAGTCAAAGTCAAAGTAAACTTTATTATCATTTATAACTTCACACGTGTAGCCTAAATGAAATTTAGTGCATCAGCTCACTTCTTGAGATTATAAAGGAAAGTGAAACAACACATACAAGTAGAGGAATAAACATAACTAACAAATACAGTACTACTCCCAATACATGCAAGAAAGAGCAGACCCATTTACCAACACTCATATATGACAAAATACCCTCCCCTGAGTTAAATTAACTATCCTACTTAAAGTAATACAAAACACACTACAGATTGAAATACCTAAGTTATTTGTCTAATATTGCACTTGAATGAGTTAAATAATACTATGGATATAATAAATAAATATTGCACTTACATATTGCATAATAAATAGAAATTGACTAATGTGTACAGACCCCTAAGATTAGTGCCTAAGTTCAGAAGTCTAATCATTGTAGGGTAGAAACTATTGTGATGCCCCTGCACTGGCCCAGTAATCAAGGAGCCTCATTCCTCACTACTGGCAACAGTGGGGGACATACACACTGGGAGGATGACAAGTACACACACACAGTAAAGTGCAATTTCCCTTAATAGTACATAGAGACCACAGTCAGTCTGGGGATGGTTTCTCCCTCTTTCTCCAGATTCCCAGTAAGACTCCCCACTGGCATAGCTATAGAGTTGAGATCTCAGCTGAGTGGCCAAACCAAGACCTCCAGCCCCATCTCTGTCCAACCAGTGCTTTGTGTCCTTGCCCAAGTAGCTGACATACACACACTTTGAGGTTTGATTTATACACATGCACACACCTGGGAAAGGCTGGCACAGGTTTACTAGCAATGCCCCCTTCTGCCCAGACTATAAGGTAGTTATCACTTCCACTAGTCAACTCTTTATCAGCTACTTTAAGGCTCTTAACAAAGGGTGCCCAATCTTACTGTGTAATGTTAATAATAATCCAAATGGTAGTTTGACCAAGAGCAAGGCTATTAGAAGTAGCCCACTGTGTCACCAAATACATGTGCAAGTACTCTCAGAGATTAAATATGTCTCACAGATATCAGCCACAATTATAGGTTTAAATATTTATTTATTTTACATTTGTTAACCGGGGGTGTCTGACTGAGCCGAAAAAAGACCTTTTTCAGCAGAGGCCCGGGGAGAAAAGCTCCACACAGAAAAATTACAGATACATTTAGATATTTAGACATGATCAGTATACACATAAATTACAACAGACATGTTTTTACAGTGGTATGCAGCACATCAACAGTTACACTGGAGAGAACAAACAAGAGAATATTAATTTAAAAATAAAGGTAATTAATAGAATTGTGGTGTACAGCTGAAATTTGGATTATAGGTAGAATACATACATAATACACAGGTACAGTACATACATTGTACATTAGCCAGTGTTTGTGAGTAAGAGCGAAAACTATTATCAAGTACTTTAGGTTTAGTATGTGTACCTTATCCGCTTTCACTAGCCAGGGCAGCATATATATGTAATAATAATAAAAGAACAAGAAAATACTCAGCAAATCATCACAGTAACTTCAGAGTTCAAAATCACAGGAAATATTTAAAACAAAATTGCAGGACAATCTCAAATAAATACAGAAAACATTTAAACTAATCTTTACTATATCCCTTAGTGAATCTAAAAGAAACTACTGTAACCTATTTAACTTACTTACAGCAAGACAACTGCAGAGGTGGTGAGTGGATGTTCTTGTTAGGTCAAAGACAAAATACAAAATGCCCTCTCTCTCTCTCTTTCAGAGAGTTCTTAAATTAATATCTCAAATATTGCTGCTGGGATACTTGCAGCATGGCCTCACACTTTTTGTCTCCTGACTTCCATTCCCAGGCTTACAAACAACCCCCACTGATGCAGCATAGGTTTATAGGTTGGTACTAGGCTATCAGCCCTAGGGCCTATACAAGCCTAGCCATAACAATTCCCTGGCTATTTCTTCCCACATTATTTACTTTCCTGGACCCCTGTCTAGCAGGGCAACTGACGTGATCCCTGGGGTGAATTTCCTTTCTCCCATCCAATCGTCATCTAGCATCTCCCAGTGAAAATGCATAGCCTTCAGATGTCTGCAGAGCCTGGAAGTCATAAAACAAAGAAACACTTACAAAACAACACAGAGTCCCCTAGTGTAGACATCCTGTCTCCTTGTTGCATTGAAACTAACTTTTATAGCACAATTATAAAACAATTTAATTTCAACTATTTTCTTGAAGTTTTGCAAGTTAACACTCTATGTTCTAGTTCTCAGTGTTAAAATGTATAGAGTTACATAGGTACAATAGTTTATATGCATTTCTGTTCTTTTCTATTAGGGTACACTGTGGACACATCCTTGAGCTCAATACTTTACACACAATTGTGTACCAGCCTCTTGATATACAGTTCTAATATAGTGGTAACACAAGCAATTGCATCTTGCTGATATTCCCAAATGACATACAACTATTTACAAAATTCCAGATAGGTGTGCTGGCAGTATTTCCTTTTCTGACATACCCCCCCACCCCCCAAAAAAAATCTCAAGC
>NC_056743.1:1367467132-1367529632 GCF_019279795.1 Protopterus annectens
CCAGTGATGTCACATTAGCTAGCAGTATAGTTGGTAGTACAGGTCTGTAGGGGTTTGCTTTAACTTTATATCAACACCTGCTCTGTGACGTCTTTTCCTCATTCTCCGACATCTTTTCCTCTTTCTTCTTGTCCAGCATATTTCAGAAACCAGTTTTAAAACTTTTGGGCACTTTAGAGTGTGAAGAGTTAAAGTATGAAGCTGTTGCAACTCTGTGCAAATAGTAGGCCCCAGATACTCTGTAGACGTCAATGCATCCAACCAGCAACATGTAGATGTCGACTGTTTAATTTCTAGTAACTTCTGTCTACTATAAGTTATTGTACCTTCAAATGGAAATGCAGAACAGGGTTGCCACCTTTTGTTGTGGCTAAAATTGGAGCAAGGCCACACACCTCACATTACATGTAACCCCACCCTTTCCCATCCCCTCTCCGTCCATGTTCCACCCATTTTGTGACATCCGTATGATATCAGTGGACAGGAACACCCAATTTTTTCTGTTCCTGATGCCTGCTTTCAGATGATTTATTATGCTTTTCTGTAAAAAAAAGCATAGTAAATCAGCTGATTTAACAAACTCCGATAATCTCTTTCCTTTTTTTTCAGACTACTGGAGAATCAATTTGATTTCCGGATAGTCCAGAAAAAAAAAAAAAGATAGGTGGCAACCCTAGTGCAGAAGCTGATTTTTTTTAGATTTTCTGTACAGAAGAAACAAAATATGCATATCTCTAGAATGAGCTGACATAGCCGCAGCCATATAGGGTGCCGCCATTTTTTTTAGTATTATTTTTTTTTTATTATTTTATATTATTCAAAATGCAACATTTTTTTCCATTTTTGAGCGTGTGTGTGTGTGTGTGTGTGTGTGTGTGTGTGTGTGTGTGTGTGTGTGTATTTATTTATTTTTACAAGAGAGTCAATTGAGAGACTCTGTTCTTAAATACAATGAGCAGGCATAATCTATTCCACTAAGCCAGGACAAGTGTGTTCTTATCAATACAAACGTGAAGATACCCTTGGTGACAGAATAGACTGTGGATCTCTACATATTTAGCCTGATTACATTCCCCAGATGGATGGAACCCTGAGTAAGATTCTAGGCAATGGTTCAATGAATATTGCCCTACTTATCCAGCAAGGGACCTTTGTTCTCATAATAAATTCTTATTACTTGCAAATAAGTCAAACAATGTTGCAGGGAACTCGCCTACTCCCATTACATTGCTAAACTCTGGAATAGTATCCCCACACCAATAAAATCCTGCAAAAAACTCGACAGTTTTAAATCACTGCTTAAGCATCTTAACCAGTCTTGGTCATGCACATGCTCATCACAACTTTAAGACTTTGTGCTCACCACATAATACTCTCCAGATAGTCTCCTTAAACAGAATACTCTCAAGCTCTCACTGAAATGACAAAATAATTTTTATACTTAACTTTTGCCTGTACAATCCACTAAGCTGCGTGTGGGCTTTCTCTTTAGTAACTTTCACCTATGCAAAATCTTAGAATGTATATATGTAACTACAGTTTGTGTATAAATGTAAATAGAAATGTAACTACTATGTGTTTAACTGGAACGAAGTATAACGCAATGTAAGCAAATGGAGCTTTTCACCCCGGGCCTCCGCTGAAAATGTGTATTACCCCCTTTCCCAGTAAACAAAGACAAATTATACTAATAACAGTAATTATATTTGTGGGAGTGTAAGAGCCAAGCAACGAGGGAGAAGAGTGAACGGATGCAGCATAATTCCCCTTGTAGACCAGAGGAGTCACTTCTCTTGTTTTTGGGGTGGGGATGTTTGCTGTCAACATCTCTTGTGGAGGTCAAGGGACAACTAGTATAGCTAGTCCATTGTATGGCTGCCTCCTTCTGCTCAGCCAGGTACAGGAGGAAGAAAGGGCAATAGAGAAAAAACTCAAGCCACCCACAGTGGCTGTCTAAATGATGGCTTTCCCGAATCAGCCATCACCAGAATGATGAGAAAAGAATGGGCCATCTGGCTTGAATGGTATGATGATGGTTGACACATAGTAGGGACAAAAAGCATAAAACAAATTTATGCACACTTGCATAGCATATACAATTGCTTATATTTATAACATTGTTGTATCAAGTAAACAATTAGACTAGTCAACTTGGGGTCTGCTAAATGCATTCATTTAGATTTGTACACAGTTCAGAGTTTAGATGATTCTGTTTGTTTACTGCTAAATCATTTTTAAATGTGATATCACATATCACCTTATGTCTTAATTGGTGTTAATTAGTTATCTATGTGTCTGATTGTTGAGTGTATTAAATATAGATGCACAGACTCAGCTGCAAAAGACTGACTGATGTCTATGACAATTAAAGACAATCACACATCCTGTAGTGTGCTATTACTTGTACAGCAGCAGCTGAACTGTTCTCTGCACATGCCATCCTAAGATCGCATATATTTGAACCCAGCAGACAACCACTGTTGTAGCTCTTCTGTGGCACATTGTTTCTCAATCTGTGGCATTCTGTGGTCACTGTACATGTTTAAGTAGCTTCTAATTGCAGCACTAAAGGGAACTACTGGCTTCCAACATACTGAGGACAAACCCAGCATGAGTTCTTTAGATTGCTATGCAGTTGTTGGCATCTAGCCTATGTAGGCAATTAATATGCAGTTCCAAGGTCTCCTGAGAAGTCAGGATTAATTGGATGGCAGAAAATCAATCATGTGGTTTAAGTTACCATAGTGACCATCTCTTTATATTAAGTGTCTAACCTGAATCTTTTTAAGGTAGTTCTTGCTTTCCATTTCAGCATAACTTCATCGTATGACTGTGTATTTGTACCTCTACAACAAACTATAGATAAATAATTTCTTTCGGAATCATAATCACATTCAGGTGTTTAACATACAACAATTCAGTAAAATAAAGTAAGTGCAATTTAAACTGCTAATCACTTCTTGCAATACTCAGACTGATCTCTACAGTAGTTAAGCCATTTAGCAGAATTTCTATCAATTTCTTCTGTAGCTAGAAGAGAGAGCACCACACATACACTGATAAATGGCAATATAGGTTTCATTTTGAAACAACAAATAGTTAATTACAGACTGAACTCTGTTAAGCAGAGATCCATTCTGTTTTTAGAAATTGCCATTACCGATTACCAGACTTATACATTTTGCATTTGGTATTGTTATTCTAGTGCTCAGATACCACTCACTATGTTTTATGGCATATTATGGATACTACTTAAAATAAACTTCTCTTAATTTTGGAGCCCCTGCAATTTTTCTGTCTCCAATGCTGACCATTTGGTTCCTCTAAGGCAAAGTGCTGGGTAGCAGGCCATCAAGGTCACTGCACTGTGTGAAGGCATTTTTTTTTTTCTTGGACCCTACCTTTTAACCAGACTGAAACAATAGAGATCTGACAATGTAACAAATGTCCATATGGAAAATGTGAGTTGGCTACTGGCAGCTGTGGCAGCTGGTGTGTATTCCTCATAAGTGGCCCTCTGTCTCCAGGGTCATTACTTGTGCTTCAGTTATCAGCATACCTCTCTAACTGCTGACAATCTAACATCTGGACAACTGCTCTAGAAAAGGGAGTACAACTAGTCAAAATTCTGCACAGTTATTTAGTATAAATTTGCATAGCTAATAGCATCCTGAGCTTCCACTAGGATTATGGTATATTACCATTCAGTAATGCATTACAGTATTGTACAGTTACTGTGCAAAGATCTATGTAGTTAATAAAGGACAATATGTGAAACATTTTTTCATAGACTATGTGTAGGACATATGCACCCAAATAACAGCAAATGGACAGCATGTTCATATAAATGGAGCTCAAAGAAGGATGGATGTGAACTGGGAACAAACAGAAATGCAGTTAAAAAAATCCAAAAAATCCAGGCAGAGAACCATGGGGTTTCACTATAATGTGATAGTTCAAAATAAATGTACTGTCCAAGCTTTCACGAGCAGCAATTCTTTAGATATGTATCTGTAAAACCACTGTGCACGAAGGCTCATACTCTACATTTCAGGTGACTAATTCAAAATAATCCAAAATAAAATGTGAGATTTCTCACACAATGCTTCATCTGAGGAAATGCTAAATTTGAAAGCTCATACTATTATGTTTAATCTTAGATTTTTTTAATTAAAGTCATCTATGTGTGGTTCTGTGTCTGTATTTTTGTTGTTGTTCCATTTATCTGTTTATCTATTCATCTATCTATCTATCTATCTATCTATCTATCTATCTATCTATCTATCTATCTATCTATCTATCTATCTATCTATCTATCTATCTTTATGTCTGCTTAAGCACAGAGAACTGGCATCAGTGTGGCAGTCCAGAAAGTATTGAAGCTGCTTGTGTCTTAACTCATGTCATACTAAGGTGCAAAGGAAACTAACCATTTGCAGTTAGGATAGAATTCAGGCCAACAGGCCAATATAATTCAGGCCAAATTTCAGTAGTGTATTTTAGTCTTCTGTTAAATGCAAACTTGCAGTTTTAAAAGTGCTGTATTTCATTTTTACTGTTTCCTAATTGTGTGTTTCATTGAATCGTGTGCTGTGTGTCTCTCTGCAGTTAGTTCCCCACCCACCCTGCCTGTTCTTATGTTAGTGTTGGTGTTGGTGGCACTGGAATTGCCCACCCCCTCTTGTAAGTCTGTATTAGAACACTCCTCCTGGGTCCATTTCATTTGGTCACTTAACCGAGTAGAGAGAGATCATATTCTGAGTCTAATGTTCACTCTACTTATTACAGAGAGAAGATTTGAGAAGGCCAACCCACTTATGCTCTTACTTCCTCTCTCCTTGCACTTAAAAAAAAAAAAAAAACTGCACTTTATTCATCTGCTTTTACTGTATTTGTGTTTCCTCCTACTTTATTTTGCTTTTCTTAAAAGTACTCAATTTTATTTATTCTGCTGCATTTATTACTGCTTGGTAGTAGCCTGATTAAATTGCAATTGTTATTCTAAGTCTTTTGGTTTAAGCACTTGGGCTTCATACCGGTTGTTTTACATTAAGAAGGTTTGTGGTCTGCACTGTTGTGGCAGGACCGGTAGCTTACATCCGTCTAAGCTGGGAGTTGCTGATTGAAGGCTCAGTGTCTGCTATTCTAAAAGTGTATTAGTTCTGGCTTAAGCACTTGGGCTTCAGGCCAGTGATTCTACATTAAGAGGGTTTGTGGTCTGCACTCTTGTGGGAGGAGAGGCTGGATTCTGCCCTTCTGAGCTGGGAATTTCTGGTCACAGGCTTATTGTGCCTGCTTATTTGAACTGTTTCTTTCTGAAATTGGTGTGCCTTGTTGCTGTAGCATACACCATATTCAGGCCTGCTGAATCTAGCTTTGTTTCTATAACTTGAACACTGAACCAGGCCATCTTTTTTTGGAGAAGGTTCCCTTGCACGCTAGTAGCAGGAGTGTGCAGTTAGAACTTGTCTGATTTAAGACTTCTGGAACAGGGCTCAGTTCTGAGCTTTTTCTGGTGGATTGGGTAACTTGTTTAAAATCAGTTTGTTCATTTTCTATTGTTTTATATATAAAAACATTGCACTTTATTCATCTGCTTTTACTGTATTTGTGTTTCTTCCTACTTTATTACTAGGGGCATTGACTACAACTCTGATCTGTGATATATAACAATAAGTATCCTTTTCTGTGCATTTGAAGTGTTTTTTTGATTGTATCTTCTTTATTTTCTGAACAAAAAAAAACAATATATACTTGTTTCCCACCTTTCTAGTATAGTCTAGTTTTCAGGTTAGTGCTAAATTCAGGGCTGTGTTACAAATCTCTCTGTTTGCCCATACCTTACTTGGATAGAAGGAAGCTTTTCTGGTCACCTGTGAGAGAGGGGAGCTATGAGCAGCCTATCTGTCCATGGAGGAGTGGTTTCAGCCCAGAAAATAGCAGTTTATTGACCATTTTGGCTAATTTCTATCTCTCTCATTTCCCTGCTATAAATACCGCATTTGCCCAGTTTTGCATGCTGGGCAGCACCGGTTAGCTAGGGTATAACTATTCCCAGCTCCACAAAGTCTCCTCTTCAATTTTTCCCTTGGAACTAGACAAACTTTCAACTTAAGCACTCAATCCATTCATTTCTCAGCCCAGCACTTGCTCAAAACCCATTACAAGCACTTATAAACCCTAGAACTAGACCCTCCTGTACTGTACAGAAGGACAAGGCTCTCTATTTGACCTTACCAGCCATCCAGTAAAACAGTTCACTGTACCTATCCAGGCATGTCCAAAGGGTAGTTTCAGATGTACTCTCCAATCCAACTGGTGAATCCGGGCATTTTGAGACAATGTTACAACTGCCTCATGTGCACAGACAACCCTCTCCTCCTACCACCAAATACTAATACATGCGAGAGATGCAATTATACAGCCAAACTGGAGGCTAAGCTCTCTCAACCCAAGACTGGATCAGACAGTCGAGAGGAGAAGGGAAATACTTGCATCACACCACCAGTCTCACATAGACCCATTAAACCAGCACCGGCAAAAAACACACATCTATACATGAAAACATACTCAGAGGCTCTAAATAAAAATCTGCAAAAGCAACAGAGACCTCCAAAGCAAACATCCAAGAAACCTCCACTCCCCCCCAACACCAGCCATGAAACACATACTTTACAAAACCAGTGTGCCATGCAATCACAGCTCTTAAGGCAAAATAACATACCCAACATACTAATAATAGGTGACTCTACAGTCAGGCACACTGACATCCCACTCACTAGGCTGAATAAGGAGAAGGTTACTGTTAGCTGTCTGTCAGGTGCCAGGATCCGCCACATAACACAAGCACTCAGGTCACTCCAGAACAAGTACAAATATGACTCTGTCATTGGCCATGTTGGTGTGAATGACCTGAGCCGTACCGCCCTGGACTACATGAAGAGAGACATGAGAGAGCTCTCTGATCACATAGCCCAGGCCGGTATGGCCCTTACCCTGAGTAGCATCCTGCCCTCACCAAGAATTATACCACAGTATAAAGAAAGAATTCTTGATTTCAACAATTGGCTAAGTTTCTGATGTCATTCAAAGGGGATCCAGTGTCTGCCTGTCTGGGATGACATGCTCGACAAGCCACGCTGATTCACTAGAGATGGCTTGCACCTGTCACCCTTAGGTTTTTGAATACTGGCCAAGGCTCTTGCCACCCCCATAGTGCCGTTTTTAGGCAAGGCTCAAAAGACAAACCCACCACCGTAAATAGCACAAGTAACAAAAAACTGAGGGTAATGCTACTCAATGCCAGAAGTCTAAATCTCAAAATGCATGCACTCGAGACACTTCTCAGTATGGAGAAAATCGATATATGTGCAATAACAGAAGACTGGTTTAAGGCTCCAGAGAGCAACCCAGCACTACCAGGCTACAACTCATACCATACATTTTAGCCACTGAACCCAAACCAAAACACAAAATGTGGGGGCGTATCCATAGTCATTAAGGATACCATATCTCCAGGTTAGTGGCACAGCATGATGCTTCAGAGATCATCCACATGCAACTGACAACGGGCAAAACTGCAATTCAAACAGTAGCTTGTTACAGATCACCCACCGTGTCCCAGGGTCCCCATTCCGTGTTTCTGGAAACACTGGGAAACATAAAGGTCCTACCAAACACCCTAATATTGGGTGATTTCAATTACCCAAACATTAACTGGGAGAACTACTGAAGCACTAACTCCCTTGCCCAACATTTCCTATAATTTATAAACTCAAATGCCCTGGTTCAACTGGTCAACACTCCCACCAGAGGTGACAACATATTGGACCTGGTCCTTACCAACATGAGTGACCGGTGTTCCACACTGGAGGTCAACCCCTTGCTGGTTAGATGTGACCATAAACAAATCACTTTGGATATCCACATATCGCCCCTACCCCTGGACAAGGAAACCACCATGAAAAACTTTTCAAAAGTAAACTTCCCGTTACTTAAGACCAAGGTGGAAAGTTTCAAAGCCACCATGCTAAAGGATAATGCTGTCCAAGCTGCAAAATCCTTTACTAATGCATTCTACGGGCACCTACAAGAATGCATGGGTAATGCTATCCCAAGCAAAACCAAGACTCACTCCTCCAAGAAAAAGAAACCAGTCTGGTGGACTCCTGCCATAAACAAGCAATACAATAGAAGCAGGAAACTAGTACAGAAAAGAGTAAAATCCCAAGAAGGGAAGACATCCCTGATCAGTATCAGGAAGAAACTACAATCCCTCATAAAATCATCCAAGGCGAGCTTCGAAAGAAAAATTGTGATGGGGGGGGGGGTGTATGCAAAGTAAAGAAGATAAAAAAGGATGTAGTGGGAAAAATGGCAAAAAAAAAAAAAAAAAGAATTGGGAGTAAAGAGTTAGAGGATGCTATAAAGAAAACTAAAGAAAAATCCACATCAGGTCAAAACAGGTAAGAGTACAGTTTTAAAAAGAAATATCATTTGATACAAAGGATGGTTTCTGGAAATACTGAATGAATGGATGAAGGAAGGTATAAAAGAAGAAGAGATTTGTCAGGGAGTTATAAAATTTATATTGAAAAGTAGAAAAGAGAAAAAATAAAAAACTGAAAACCATTTAAATCAGGAGATACTGATTATATCCATTTGGAAAAGGAGATAAGAGAAGAAATAAAAAAAAAATTGGAAACCATTTATATCAGGAGATACTGATTATAAAATATTTATGAAGATTATCCAGAAAAGAATAATGGGTGTCATGAAAGAAGAACTGGATGAGGGGTGTATGTGGTTAGAGGTAAAAGAAATGCTAGTGATGGTTAAAGATGTGGTTGAGTGCATAGATAAGGGAGAGGAGAAGGAAAAGTAACAGCATGTGATGTGGTTCAGGCATTTGATAGTACTGATGATGGGCCAATGGTGAACACTTTAAAAGAATACAAGGTGATAACGGGATTGGGAATTGCATCATTGGAGGGAAATCCCAGATTCACTCCCAGTTTGGCATCCATGCCTCTGACGGACACAGGTCTCAACAGTAAGTAGATTAATCCTCATCTAACATACCCCTACTCCCACATAACCCTTAGTTACCTCCTTACTAACATACCCTGCCACATAGGTGTCCAACGAACTCTGGGACAAGTCTGGGTTGGGTTGCAAGGCTAGGCTTGTAAAGACCTGGTTGCCATTAGCCTAGTATATACCAAGGAACCTATGAGGTGGGAGAAAAAAATAAGGATAGTGAAAGCAATTTTTGAAAATTCTTTTGTGTCCATGATGGTGAACAGATGGGTAGGAAGAAGACAAGGAAGAGAAGAGGAATAAAGCAGGCTTTTTCTTTGGGCAAGTGGCTATTTGTGATGGTAATGAAAGCAGTTATGTAAACATGTAGATCAGTCTGATGAGGGAGTTGATTTTTCTGAGCTATGACACAGAATCAGAGTTGCCTAGACATGGTAAGGCCTTGCTGTGTCTAATAATGGTGGCTGCCAAAAAAAAAATTACAGAAAGTGAAAATCAAAATCTAAACCAGCTGTACTAGAAGTAGTAAATATAATAACAGAGATAAAACAACTGGAAATGAGATCTTTAGAAAAGGATAGGAGCAAACTACAACGGAAAAACATGGGAATTGTGGGAACAGTACATACAAGGGAGGAATAAGGCCTAAAAGGCAATAGGACTTAAATGAGCTATGACATGTCTGAGTGAAATTGCATTCATCGACTGGCCTCAGTATTGACTCAAAATGCAGAAAAACACAGCATCAAACAACCAGCAAACTAGAAACGGAATACATCGACACCTGTATTTCGATGTATTCGACATAGCAGGAGGTGACCTCAGTCACCGATGCTATGTACCATAAAGTAGAGTGACACTCTACACATGAATTTTACTATTTTGCAGGGGCAGCAAGGCAGGCATAGGTAACCTGAAAACACTAGACCCATCATAATTTGGCTTTGTTGAAGGAAGGTCATGGTGGACTTTTTTGAGTGGGTCACCAAAGCATTGGATGAAGGGGGTATGCTGCACTGTGGAGTCTGTCCTCCTTTGGATAAGATGCCTAATAGCTATGAATCTGTTTTGGTTTGCCAGCCATCCCCTATTGCATATCACCAGCACACCATTTTTAATGTAACACAGGCAGTTGATTCTTCAAGAGCAGCAGGCTCTGAATTTGTAGACGAAGCTCTGAAATGCAAAGATGTTTGCCAGCAGAAACCTCTTCATTAGTTACAGTTCTCTTTAATTTGAAATTATTCAGATGGCTTTTACTTCTGCAGAGGTTATACATATTGATTGATATTGGTGGATTACAATGACAGCAGTCTGAGTGGCCTTTTATGGTTGAATTGTTCTTGATTCATACGTTTTGTTTCACTGCTTAGTAGAAAGATAGTCAAAACAACAACATTTAAAACATACTCACAGGTTTTGCTATCTTAAAAAGGGATATAATTTAATATAATCAAGAAGGTGAATCAGTGAACACATGCATTTATATATGACTCTAAAACTGAGTCCAAGGGTCCCATGGTTTAAAAACAGCCCAAAGGTACACTTAACCCACCACTGGCTGTATGCATTTTCTGTGAGTTTGGGTTTCAATGCAGCTCCAATGAATTTGAGTTTCAAGGGTAGAGAAATTTACTGTTGCTCATTCATTCTAAGTCTGTTTTCATTGTGAAACTATATTGTTTAGCTTAACTAATGTCTACTGGTGTTTAATTTATAAAAATTTTAAATTAAATCCAAGTGTATGGAATCACTGTAGAAGTACAGAAGAAAATAGTATGCAAGCTTACTGGTTTGAGCAGTGTTTATGGTAACTGGGGAGAGAAAGCCGAGTAATAGGACACTGAAATGGTTGCTTGGAGAGGGGGGGTGATCCGTTTCCCTGCCTAGGGCCGCATGTGATGATAATCCGGCTGCATGGACAAGCAGTATCTTTAAGGATTCTGCATCTATACCTACTTTTTGAAGGATACCTCTTTTTCTTGTTATTTAAATTCCATTGGTTATAGATTTACATGTTCTATGAGCCAGATGGTATGATGGCTATGAAGTGCGCCTTTTGGAAGACGCTTTCTGTGACTGTTACTTCTCCTCAAAGGATCTTGGATCTTGGAGCTTTAGTCCATTATTTGTATGGTACCATATCTTATTATTCACAAGGATTATGTATCATTGAGGCATAAGCCTCAATAAAGTATGTCTTGTCCATAGACTAGTTCATGTAGTAGGATTTTTCTACCAAGGGCAGCAAGTAGGGGAGAAAGGCCTTGCCAAAGCCTGAATATGTACCATTGCAAATGTTTTACCTGAAAAGATCACTTCAATTCATAAGGACAGAATGGATGCTTTGTAGTTGCTAAGCCAACATTATCTAAGTGGATTGGCAACTGAGCTTTGTTTATCATTGAGAAATATCAACCTGCTATGGAAGATAGATCACCGATTCACATTTTCACTAAACATTGTTGCTTGGATATGACTTCAGGTATTAGACTTCCTTAGGCACTTTGATATAAAAAAATTCAAGCTTTTGAGCTTCTGCCTTTTCCCTTTATCCTGCTTGGTCCTTGGGAGATGTTTTATTATCCTGCTTGAAATTCTTCCCATCTATTAATGCACAGCAGTGGTGTACTGATAACAGACATAAGATGCACTTATATACCATATCAACTTTTTCATAAGATAGGGAGACGCGTAGTATTTTGCTGACATTCCTGGTATTTGGTTCATACCTCCATCCCATAGCTTCTACTGAATTTCCCTGAAATCCAAGAAAATATACATTTAAATATCATTATATGCCACAGCTTAAACAGGTGCACATCAAGAACTCCAGTATGCAAGTTTAAAATCTAGTTTTTGGAGCTTTGACTACATGACTGTAGCTGTGATACCCCTGCAGCATGCTCAGACATGCAGTTTTGTTTGCAGGGTGAAATATTTAGCTGACTTTGGATTACTGAAAATACTTAGGTTGAAGTGAGGTGCACTGCATTAAGGACTGCATTACACTCTGGAAGATGATACACCTTGGTGCCGAAAAATCCTGGCTACAACTAGGCTTGCATGAACTTATTTTTTTTTGCAGATATACCTGATTATATATATATATATATATATATATATATATATATATATATATATATATATATATATATATATATATATGAATGAAACTTTATTTAAAAAATTAACAGCCACAATTTCTAACAATATAAAACAATGAATAGCCAAACAGAAACCAAAATCTCATAGCAAACCATCTTTTACAAAGGTAACTTGTAGTAAAAGGGAAGAGAGCTTTCTTATCCTGAAAACTGTTTTTGTGCTTGTATAAATAGTTTGGTCATACAAGCTCGCTTATTGATGGAAGTGGTGATTGTAACTGTGAGGTGCTAAATGATCTCTCCTAACTTAATCCATGATGAAGAGGCATACTATGTCCTCAATCATGTGACTAAAAAAAAAAAAACAGTGAAACATGGGAGTGTAGGAAAGGAAATCTTAACAGAGAACCCACATCTGAACTTCTATAGTACGTACTTCTGTTACTATCCTGTGCAGAACTTCACAAACTAATACCTAACCTACTGTATTTTTATATTTCCTGTACCAAGTTGAACATAGTTCTGTAGCTTACATAGATGTTTTATTATACAAAGACTGAACATTGCCACTTAGATTCTTGACATAGCTAAAGAATGCCTTGTGGTTAATCTTTGGAGTCCTTGACAATTTTTTCATGAGGAAAAAAGAATGTCCAAGGGAAAAAAATCGCTGTTCCAACAAAAAATAAATAAATAAATAAAAATCGATTCCAAACATTACATTAAGTGGGGGCTTTGCCCCCCCCACACCTCCTACTTAAATATACCAACTTCGAGAACGCACTACAGTACCGAAAATGGCAAAGTACCGAAGCGGCCAAGCAAATTCTTTCCCAGGAAAAGAATTTGCTTAACAGCCGCTTTGATATTTTGCATTTTCTGCCTTTTAAGTTCGACCAAGACACATTTGAAAGAACGCGTCTTCAGTTTTCTAATATAGACTCTTCATTTTCCTTATTTTGTATTTCTTCAATAATTAGCAGACAATCAAACCAAACATACTTCTCACTTCTGCATTTCCTACAATATAGTTTATATTTTTTTCCTGGCCTGACCAAATTCCACACACAGCCAACACCTTGTTTTCCACAATCTTGGATTAAATGTTATTAATCTCCAAAGGAAAAAACATGCTTTGGCTGCAGCAAATACTTAACACTCCCCTTTTCCCATTTCTTTTTCTCACTTTAGGCACATTCTGTAATGTGTTATTTCCTGCTTTTAAAGTTACACAAACTTCCCCTCTGCAGCCCATACATTTCTGTCATCAACAACTTTTTAAATATCATGCAGACCCTGACATGAGTTGTGACGACCCACCACTTGACCACTAATCAAGAACCTTCAATCCTCACCACTGGCAACAGTGGGGGATGTTCACTGGGAGGTTAACAAGTACACACACAGTATTTCCAGATGCAGTTCTCTGCATCAAATGTAATTTACCTTAAGAGCACATAGAGACCACAGCCAGTCCAGGGTGGTTTCTCCTTCTTTCTAAAGATCCCGAATAAGACTTCCCACTGGCACAGCTACAGATTTGAGATCCCAGCTGAGTGGCCAAGACAAAACCTCAAGCACCCTCTCTGTCCAACCAGTGAATCATGTCCCTGCCCATTTAGCTGACATACACACACACCTAGTTAAAGCTGGCACAGGTTTACTAGCTACATCCCATTCTTTCCCAGACTATAAGGTAGTTATCACTACCACCAGCGAGTTCCTTATCAGCCACTTTAAGGCCCTTAACAAAGGGTGTCCAAACTTACTGTGTAATATTACTATTAACACAAATGGTAGTTTGACCAAGAGAAGGCTATTAGGAGTGGCCCACACAGTGCCACCAAATAAATATGCAAGTACTCTCAAAACTTAAATATCTATAGATAGATCAGCCACAAAGAAAGGTTTAAATATATTTAATAATAAATAATAAAAGAACAAGAAAATACTCAGTATATATTCACAGTGACATCACAGTTTAAAATCACAGGAAACATTTAAAACAACATTGCAGGATGGTTTCAAATAAATATAAAGAAAAAAATATCTAAACTAAGCTTTGCTATATTCCTGACTATATCTAACAGAATAATACTTTTCCCTACAAACTTACAGAGGAAGGCAGATGTGTGGTAAATGGTTCAAGACAGAATATAGAATGCAGTTTCTCAGTAAGAGCGTTCTCAAATTAATATCTCAAGTATTACTGCTGGTATAGTTGGCAGAATGACATCATTTCTTGTCATCTAACTCTATGCCAGATGAACCCCCTACTGCTGGAAGCTGACAGTATTTAGCATCTACCTGTGAAAATGCATAGACCTCAGATCTTTGACAGATGCTGAAAGTCACAAAACAATTGCATTTCTTCACACTTTCAGAGGTAGTAATTAGTTCCCTCTGAAGACCATACAGAAACCTTCTCATCACATGCTCTGCATCTGTAGCTGCAATGAAAAATTAAAGATACCATCTTTTATTGTGTAGTCATAAAGTAATTTAATTTCAGCTACTTTTCTGAAGTTAACTTCCTGTATTCCAGTTTTCAGTGTTAAAATATATATACTTTTAAACAATTACAATAGTGCTGTACATTTCTGTTCTATTCCAGTAGGGCACACTGTGGTTACATTTCAAACATCACTTTGTAAAAATCTTTTCATTACACACTTTTGTACCAGCAGTTTGATATAAACATGACATACAGTTCTAATACATTTGTAACACAAGCACCTTATATAAATCATTTTGATATTCACAAATGACATATAATTATTTACAAAATTCCAGATAGCTGTGCTGGCAGTATCCCCTTTAATACATGAGCTTAAAGAGAACATTAGTTCATTTTCTTCTATCTCAATTGGTCTAAATGTGTGTGTGTGTGTGTGTGTGTTTCCCAACAGTCACACTGAACTGCACTATAGTTTCATCACAGACTCAGCCTCCCATTCTTACCCTGGTCTAAACTGTAACAACCATTTTTAAACGTACATTTAAATTTTAATAAATACAGTCCTTCCAAGGAGATATGTTACTTCTCCTTTCACAGTCATTAAGATTTGTTATGCCAAGACAAATGTCTCAAAAGTTATTCTACAGATAGATTCAGCTCCTATATGTATTAATGCTCCAATGTCAGACAAAATGAATCATAAGGATTGTTTGCTGTTCATACTTTGTTTTCACTGCCATACAACAGAACTTTTCCTGCAACTCTCAGCATCTCCAGTTTGCCTCCTGTTCACTTGCATGTTTTCTTTATACAGTCTTTCACTGGAACATGCTACTACTTGCTGCATACGTCTTTCCTCTGGAAAAACTACCATCAGTCCCTCTCTCTCTCTGAAGCCCAACACAGAACATGCCCTTAAAACCAGTTACTCCACTGGCCAGACATGCCACCTCTCTATCCACAACATCATTTGTAGCATCCTTCTGTTTTTCTAACATGTACTCACCACAGCCAGATCCAGCACTAGCTAACTTTGTCAAATGCCTATGTTCCAGTGCTGACAAGGGGCCCCAACCACATGTGTGTGTGTGTGTGTGTGTGTGTGTTTAGCACTGTGGTTCACTGGAGTCCATTACTGCAGTGTGTGTGTGTGTGTGTGTGTGTGTGTGTGTGTGTGTGTGTGTGTGTGTGTGTGTGTGTATGTGTGTGTGTGTGTGTGTGTGTGTGTGTGTGTGTGTGTATAGTGCTTTGGTTCACTGGAGTCCGTTATTGCAGTGTGTGTATGGAACACTTTGGTTCAGCGGAATCAGTTATTGCAGTGTGTATAGTGTTTTGGTTCACTGGAGTCAGTCACTGGGTGTGTGTGTGTGTCTGTATAATATGCCCCACTTAGTTATGGGGGCTTGTCAGAGTCAAACACTGTACCTTACGTACAGGGAGTAAGTCCCTTAATCCGACAGCCAGACCCAAACCTATTGATGCAAACATGTTCTAGTAGCTTTTTTAAGTGATTTAGAGTAGTCTGCTAGAGATATGGAGCATAGATGCCCTTCAAGCATGTAATTCCCCACCCTAAAAAAATAACAATAATAATAGCTGAATGCTATATGCAGTACTATTTCTGATTTATGTATGACTTATGGGTTGTTGTACAAGAGCCACTGCTGCAGTATTTATACTATAATTGCTTTGCTTTACTCACTACACTAGGGAATTAACTAATTCATTTATAGGCTTGGATTATATAATATAGTTTAAACATGTTGCTTTTTAGTAGTATATTTTTGCAGTACCTTCTTTAGATCCTCCAGCAAATGCAAAGGATTTAACATTTGATAGGTCATATACTCTCCATTGTGTGATATCGGAGTTAGTATTTATAATAATTGGGGGAGGGGTGCAGAGGGGCTTCCCCCTGCAAAAAAATAAAATTACAAAAAAATGTTTTGTTTTGTTTATTGAGTGATCGCTCATATGAGCAGTCGCTCTAAAATGTTTATTCATTCGAGATTTACTCATATGTGTATTCTCTCTCTCTCACTCTCTCTCTCTGTTTATATATATATATATATATATATATATATATATATATATATATATATATATATATATATATATATATATATATATATGTGTGTATGTATGTATATGGATCACCTACAGAACACAGACAGCCCAAAACACCGTCAACCATATGGCCAATGCCATATGATTGATGCTCACAATATCGACAGTGCCAGAGCTGCACAAAAAAGGAAAATAAAATTTCCTTTTTTGTGCTAGTATGGGGGGCTACGCCTCACTGAGCCCCCCACACATCCCGTACCTTCCACTACAGTGCAAATTTTTCCATTCCGCACTATTGGGAGATAGCATTTCCCCATTGTCGATATTATGAACGTCGGCCATATGGGTGTCGGCGTTGTGAGCTGTCGGCGTTCTGTATGGGACCTATATATATATATATATATATATATATATAGAGAGAGAGAGAGAGAGAGAGATAGTTAACTGCCGCTTAATGCCCTTCCACACATCATCTGACCACATTTAGATCCATACTTCAATAGGTGGACAAAAATGAGACTGGCTGATCTGCAGACAGAGGTTAAGCAAAACCCTAAATAAAGCATAGGATGTTCTTTTAATGTCCGTGCCGCTTAACATTCTGTGGGATAGAACCTATCCCAGACATTAAGATGTGATTACTTCATTTTTCAGTTGATGATATATGCAGTATTTTATAATACAAAAGTGAAAGAGTTAATTGGACAAAGGGTGTATAAAAAGGAATTTTATTTTTATGCCCTGTGTTATATATTTTTACTTGAATATTTCACTATTGAGAACAAAGGCAACAAGAGGTATAGCGTGAGTTAAGAATTAGAGTGGGAAGGAAAACGCTGTGCATTTGTAGACGATTCTTAGCAGATGAAGGTCTTGTATCAGTAGTGGAAGGGAAGGTTAACAGTACTGATGGAAAAATTAAAGCAGCAGTGAATAATGACAGGAATGAGTTTTTTCTTTAATAAAGCAAGCATTACATTTGGAATTAAGGATGAAGGGGGTACATATCAATAAGAGATGAATATGTGGTAAGAACAGAATTAAAAGACGTGATTGATGAATGGAAAAGAAAATTTGGACATTGACTAAGAGAAAGAAGAGTTTACTTTGAACAAAACAGTTCCATTTGCATTAACTGTATATATATATATATATATATATATATATATATATATATATATATATATATAAATATTATAAGTCACCAATGTTATAGATTACTTTCAGTGTTTTGGATTCTATAAAGGACAGAGGTTAGACTGAGTGGGTTAGTTTTTTTACCCTAATATGGGACTCTAAGGTGAACTCAGTTGAGTGTTATGTTTGAAATAAAAAAGGGTGACTTAGAATAGTAAATTTTATTGGATTTGTTAAGGTTTTCTATCTTAAGTGTGGTACAAAGGTATGATAGTGGGATTGGGTGAAAAAAGTACATGATGTAATTTGGGAGATAGGTAGGCAAGTAATTAAAAGTAGGTGGAATGATGTGAGAGAAGTTATGGATAAATACTGGGAATGGAGGAAGAAAGATGGAAAGAGAAAGAAGCAGAATACAGGTGTTGCTAGCAGGTTTGAACTTTTTTTCCAGCTCGGACACTGCATGTCTCTGATCAGCACACCTTTTCAATACTGATTAATAAAAAAGGGAAGATGTATGTTTTTCATTTCTGTGGAACTTAAAAATAGAACAGCACAAACATGTAACAAGTTCCAGCGTAATGCAATGGAAGGACAAGTACAACACAATGTTCTCTCGTACTTGCCAAATGTTTAAAAGTACAATTCAAGAGTACATACACTTCATTTTCAGATGGAATTATAGTATAGAATATTCGGTACTTTTCCATTATCGGGGCAACACTTGTAAAGAGTGCTGCACTGACTACGTCATTGTGTGATCGTGTATACTGAGTGACTTCAGGCCTCTCAGTGATTTAACAGAAGATCAAACTAAATTTTAAGGTGAAAATCAGGAAACCTTTAAAAGTGTGCATTACAACATACTGTTATAGAAAATGTGTACACATCATCACTGCTGTTAAGCAACTTTGATGGCATTGTCAGTGAAAAGGTCCCAGCCCAAATTTAGGCAAAAAATATGGGTTGTAATGTAATTGCGTAAAATGCTTTCTATGCATGATGGAAATGGAACATCTGCTCATGTCAGGCTTTCTTTTGCCAAAAAAAAATAAATAAATAAATAAAAAATCTGAAGAACATTAATTTTCTTGTCTCTCACGGATGTGTGTCCCGGACAACTCTTTGCCTATCAGTCAAGACATGCTACAAATTAAAACAATCCAAGTGCAGGCTCCAGTGAGACTCCTGTGACACTCATTCAGCAACACTTGAGGGCATCATTGCGGGCCAGTTTGCACTAGGGTGTACTGTATGCTACACCTTCAGAAGTGAAAATAACTCCACCTAAGCAACCGCTAGTGCTCCGTTTGTTGACAGTGTGTGCATTTACACTTTAAAAACAGAAAGTATAGTGTATAAAGTGCAATTCTTTCAGGGAGGGGGATTACTAACACTCACAAAGGGAGAGCAAGCCTTTTGTAGGTATTCCAGTACAAAGCATTCACTGTGAAATCATTGCGAGCGCGTTTTAACATTCTAACAACTCTTTACAAGTGTTGCCCCGATAACGGAAAAGTACCGAATATTCTTTACTTAAGGTATTTACTTTTTCTGGTTAGAACAACTTTGGCTTATCAACTTGATATGCTACAGAATGCAATTCGTTTTCCAAATGACCATTGTCACAGAACACAGATTCATCTTTTATGCAGACTATCTCCCAATAAACCTTCAGAATATGGATGGAAATAGAAGAACTGAAAAAAAACAGATTTATAATATCCTCAAGTTTATATTGCATTCTTTTCTTTTAATGACACTTCCCTTGTTGTATAGCACTCTAGGTACATTGCTAACTTGCTTGTGAGTATTTAGAAGAGAAGGCTAGGTTAAATTTTGAAAGAGATATGCTCTTCCTGGGGAGGCTACTAAAATAAAAGAGAAGAAAAGAAAAGAAAAGAAAAACCTGAATCCTTCAAAAGTATGATGAAAACATAATGCATGATACCAAAAAAATCATGTGCAACAGTTTCTTTGTTGTTTTTCCTGCAGGCTTTGCACAAGTTAACAGGGCCTAACAGTAAGTGTTATGTTAGCTGTCTTAATCTGAAATAATTCAAATTCTGTGTAACTGCCATGAAATGTAGAGGCCTGAGGTATAATTAACCTGGGGAAAAATCAAAAAGCAATCAAAAAGAAATGCAAAGTACTGACAGTGACAACACAGAAAAAAGTGGAAGAAGAAAGTAAGATGGTGGAGTAGAGGTAAAAAAAATTAAGTAGTGATGACTAAGGGGGTACCCAAACTGGGAAAAACATTGTCACAAGTGGTAAGATCATAGGAACTTTAAAGGAAGTAAATCAGAAGACCATGGGCACCTCAATGAATTATCATTGTAAGGATTCAGGAGGGAAAACATATCAGGCCAGATGAACGTGTGTATAACAATTCAAATATCAGGGTTGGTCATGAATAAGGCAAATGTATTACTCTGCTGAACAAAGACAGTCAATCCATTGTAGAGCTGGGACAAATACTGTTTAATGAATCTGCTCTTCCAATAGATTTCATGTCGGGGGAGGATGAAATCCTTAGTTTGGGTGTTTCGTTTGCCTTTTGTCTTAAGAAGGTATGAGACATCCATTATGACTGTCTTTTCAATGGTACAGAATGGCAGGAATAGATAAGGTAGGGCTTCTAGTCTATTTTGTAAGCAATGGATTTTTAGACATTTTTTTTTGACAAGAAGATTTGGGGCCTTTCTAGCTGCATGACATGTAAGGTAAAGTACATCATGAAATGGTCATACTCGATCATTGGTCTAATAAAGGCAGAGTACAGAGGGACAATAACATCCTATGACCTATTTGAGTGACTGGAAAATCAGGTGTGCTAGAAAGGATTTTCTAAATACTGATGCAGCATGGTGCTCAAAGGTGATTAAATATTAACCCAGCGGTTGAGATCTATGGCTACCATCTGTGTGTGGTGCGTGGTACTGCTGATGCTGTAAGATATGGATGAGGGATGTTTCACAAAGATGACAACGCTGCACTTATCTGCATGTTGTATGAGCCCTATCTCTGTCTACACCATCAGTTTGTAAGGACCACTTCATTCTTAATTGATCATTTATCCAAACAGTAATGGGTGATGATACCCAGCTTGGAGTCATTGACACATTTAGCCAGCCATAGGGCAGGTTCTATGGTACAGAGGTTGGAAAAGTAGATACTAAAAAGGAGGAGTCTCCGTACTGAGTTCTGTAACACTCCACTGTTCACTTTCTTTGTTTCTGAAGTAGCACTTACCACCTTAATTGTGTGAGTTTGAGCTTCTCAGGCAGTTTGCCAATTCAACTATGTAAGATATTACCATTAGTTACCATTAACCAAAATAAAAAAGCAGAAAGATCATATAGACCAGCCATTCAGTAATAAAAAAAAAAAAAAACTGCAATGAAGACCCACCCAAGGTAGTGTCTCCACTGTGTAATACCTTAAACCTCCTTAAGGACGTCGGTTTTTCAGTCACATGGCTTCTGTATACCCATGGTGTTTCTATTTTTTAATTATTTGTAGGTACATTCAGGCCAATAATGACAAACTCCAATAGCTATAAGCATGACATATTCAGCCTTTTTTGCCCTCATTAGTACAGTGATCTTTTCACCTCTAGTTTGGATGTTATTTGCAATGTTTTGCAGGCACCTCAATGCTTATGAACATCAGACTTGACTTTAAGCTCTGTGTTTCTAAAGCATAACCAAACAATTATCTTACACTTTTAACCTTTTTTCATTTAAATTCTCACATCTTTAACTTTCCACTTAGCAACACTGTAATTAAACTGGCAAGACATAACTTGAAACATCTCTATTGATTCACCACCCCTAGGTAACAGGATATGTACTGCACATTTGCCCTTCATCCCTGAATGTTTTAAGGTACTAAATGTATTATGGATAAGGTTATAAGTGCACACTGGAAAATGGGGAAATAGTCGGTATAAGGTATATTTGTGGTACTTAAGTGACTGAAGATTTATTATTGCGCTATCACAGGTAAATAGAAAAAAAAAACACAAAAACTAGGCTGTCAGCAGTGTCTTACCTATATTAATGCAGTCATTCTTCACAAATATTAGTCAGGTCACTTTGATGATGTAATTATAATGCTTATACAAATGCACCAGGTAGTCATATATCAAGACAGAAAAAAGACAAATCACGTATTTAATAGATGTAGTACTTCTTAAGAGTGACACTATCTGAAATTTTGAAATTGTCTTAACCAAATTGCAAAATGTGACTTAAAAACATACAAGTATACTCGCCAAAAAAGTCATAGAAGAAGAAAAACGAAGAAAGTAGTATGATGTTTAGTCATATCTCTAAATAAAATACACGTCTAAAATGCCATACTTTAAGAAGAAATAATTTGATAACCATGGAAACAGCTATTTTTCTTAGACTGCTAATAGCTGAAACAAGGAAGTTCAGTTTTCTCTTTTCTAAACTATGTGGATTTTGACTGCCAATGAGCTTTTAGTCTGCTGTTAATACTCTTCAAACTCTATGCTGTTACTGGGTGTGTTATTTGAAAACATGCCTCTGTCTTTTTTTTAACTAATTGTTTGTCCCCAAGCATGTGATCATGCCCATTGAATCCCCATGGTCAGAGCAAGAGTCAGTCATGTTATGGTTGTTATTAAAGCAGCCATGAGGAATTTTCCATTTTTTGACCCTAATCCCTTTCCTTATGCCTTAAGTGCCTGTCAAAGACAATAATACCTGGTATGCCTTCCCCTGCTATCATGCCCATTCCTACATAGGCCCTATAAAGGCTACTGCACAGGGAAAATTTGACAGAGCCAAGCACACATCCCTATTGCACGTTACATATCTATGCACATCTATCTCCACTAGATGCCAGCATTCTGCTGGACTGGACTACCATCCTCCCACCAGGGTGGGTGCATACGTGTTGGCCACTCACTCCAAACTTGCCTGCTGTTTCATCCCGTGTTCAGATCACAAGTCAGCACAAGGCCTTCTGGGTCACAGTCTTGACTTTATCCCTCTGCATCATGACACCAAAAGAAATAAGTTTGCGATTCAATCTCAGTTTTAATTGTGATACCACTGTGCTTTATCTGTCTTTTTACAAGACAAAGAAGCTTCAGTCTTGCCAAAGAATAAGAATTTCTCAGATACAGCTCTGGGGAACTGTGAGTAGCTCAGTCTAAACCCAGATAAAACAGATGTACCTGCCAGTCACAGTTGTCACTGGTCAGCAGTTAGTCACATAGAGTGTTTTAACATCTGTTAGGCTAGAAAGATCTCAATGCCATCATGGAAATTGATATTGATCCTAATCAGGGAAATATGCAGCATTTTACTATTCATTTAATGTCAATGAGTTCAAATCCTATGACTCCAGTGAAAGACCTACAACTGATGGCACCTGTTTTTGTGAAAATGCATTTAAACTATTATAGTAGCTATTATATGGACACAAATTGAGTGGAAGTTCATTAACTACATGTTATCCAGAATATAGAAGCTGCTCTATTTTTATGCTTTTCTCATTCTACATATTTTGAGATTCATCACAGTTTCCACTCCTTACCAGTAAAGTAGCAAATTATCATTGGGGCTAATCTAGTGAGGTTTATACTACATACAATTTCAAATGCACACAATGTCAGGACTACCCCACGCTCCATCCTAGTTCTCAGGACTACCCCACGCTCCATCCTAGTTCTTCTAAAGTAAGGGAATGCTGGAAGGCATCTAACTTTGAAAGCTATTACTATTCTATTCCTCTGTATCTTTCTGCCTCAATGGTTGAGAAGAAATACCACAGAAAGACTCAAGAGGTGACCTAAAATCATATTTTTCCTAGACAAGGCTTAATTTGGAAAAAAATAAGGACTCAGATTTTATAATTTTATAATTATAGGTTCATAGGTAGGTACTAGGCTATCTGCCCTAGGGCATTTATAAGCCTAGTCAGAGTGTACCACCCCATTGATTAATTAACTGATCCTCTGTCAAGCAGAGCCAATGAAGTGATCCCAGGGGTTTATTTTCTGTTACCCATCCACTTGTCAAGGTTCCTCTTGAAGAGTGTTAGTGAGGGGCTCTGCCTGATGTAGTTTGGAATTTTGTTCCAAAGCATGGGGAGTCTCTGTGACAGGAATCTATCCCTCCAGCATGTTCTATTTATTGTTGTGGCGAGGTTTAGCTCACTAGAGCATGTGGCTCGCAGTGACTTGGATTTCTTTAGGTGGAGCATGTCCATCAATTCTGAGTTGGACATGGCTTTGTAAATCAGGCAGAGATCACCTCTGAGTAAGCGATATGCCACTAAGTACAGTAGGACATATGTTTGAAGCCAGTAATCCTCTTGGTGAGGTACTTTTATGGTCTTTCCAGCTGTTGGAAGTGTCTTGTGAGGTACATCCCAAATGGAGCATTTTACTCTATGATGGGTCTGATGAGTGACGAGTAGAGGGGCACTATAACCTCTTTATTTCTAGATCTAAACCCTTTAGTAATTAAATGGGCCACATAGAAGGATTTCCTAATTACTTTGGCAATATAATTTTTAAAGGAGAGATTACTATCTGCCTGGCTCCCCAGTTCTCTTATTATCTCTTCTGTATTCAGGGGCTGCCACCTATGTGGCAATTCGTGGGTGTTTTGTTTTTTCACAAATGGGATGATTATGCATTTTTTGGCATTTAGCTTGAGGCAATGACTTTGACACCAGGTGCCCTTCTCAGTAAGGCCCTTTTGGAGGATGTCCATGTCAGCCAGAGAGTCAATTATGGCTCCCTGTTTGCAGTCATTGGTGAACTTGGTTAGCCATAGTCCTCCTGTGTTTGCCTGTACTTCTGAGAAGTATATGCCAAACAGTAGGGGTCCCAGGACCGAGCCTTGCAGGACAGCACTTGTGACTGGTTTAGAGTTGGACCTGGAGCCCGCTATTCTTACCATGTGAGTTCTGTCTGTAAGCCAGTTGGCAACCCATCTCATGATGTAGGGGTTTATGTTCAGGCTGGTGAGTTTTTCTGTAATACCTGAGTGGGGAATGGTGTCAAAAGCCTTGGTGAGGTCAAGGTAGGCTGTGTGAACCACCTTTCTCTCATCTATGGCCTTGGTGACTGTCATGAAGAAGTCAACCAGGTTTAGTAGGCATGATCTGCCCTTAACAAAGTCGAACTGGGCTGGCTCAAGTGTTTGGAGGTTCCCAATGTCTTTGTTAATGAGTTCCATGATGATGCACTCCATAGCCTTGCAGACCAGTCAGGCTTATGGGATGATAGTTACCAGGGTCAGTTGTGTTCCCTCCTTTGTGGAGAGGAATAACTATTGCTGTGCATCATTCTATGGGCATGTAGCCTGTGGAGAGGCTGAGGTTGAATAGCATGTTTAGGTGGGGGTTTATTTTGTTCTGTGGTTCATGCAAGATGCAGCCTGAGACACCATCTGGTCCCATTGACGCTGTGTTTTTGGCTTTTGAAAGGGGTGTTTTCACCTTTGCGTCTATGATTTTTGGGACACTACACTTTTCCGGTATTGTTGTAGGCCCATTTGGAGGTGACAGGGGTGGTGAAGTTTGCACTGAATCTATCTGCCAGGATGCTGGCAATATCAGTAGGTTCAGTATATTTTGTGCTATTTTGCACTAATTCAGTGCATATCTGCGAGTTGCCACTTAGATTCTTAACATAGCTAAGGAAGGCTTTGTGGTTATCTTTTGAATCCTTGGCTATTTTTCTTTCAAAGTTAGCCTTGGATGATTTCATGAGGGACCTTAGTTTCTTACTGATAATGATCAAGGATGTCTTTCCTTCGTGGGATTGTCTTTTTTTCTGAACTAGTTTCCTCCTTCTATTGTATAGCCTGTTTATGGCAGAGGTCCACCAAACTGGTTTCCTTCTCTTACAGGAGTGAGTCTTGGTTTTGCTAGGGATGGCACGATCCATGCATCCTTGTTGGAGCTCAAAGAGTGCATTTGTAAAGGTTTCTACATCTTGGGCAGCATTATCCTTTAGCCTGGGGACTGTGAAACGTACCACCTCTGTCTTGAGTAAGGTGAAATTTGCTTTAGAAAAGTTTTTACTGTGGTTTCCTTAGTTGGTGGTAGTGGTGGGGTGTGGACATCCAGAGTGATTAGTTTATGGTCTGATCTAACCAGTGACTGGTTGAGCACCGGTGTGGAACACCTGTCGCCCATGTTGGTGATGACCAGCTCCAATATGTTTTCACCTCTGGTAGGGGAGTTTACCAGCTGAACCAGGGCATTTGAGAGAATGAATTCCAGGAAGCGATGGGGCTGGGAGTTTTTACTCGAGTAGTTTTCCCAGTGAATGGTAGAGTAATTGAAATTGCCCAATATCAGGGTGTTCAGTAGGACCTTCATGTTTTCCAGTGTCTCCAGAAAGGTGGAATGGTGGTCCTGGGTCATGGAGGGTGATCTGTAGCAGGCCAGAATTTGCATTGCAGATTTGCCTGATGTTAGTTGCACATGGATGATCTCAGAGGTATCATGCTGCGCCACTAACCTGGAGGTGTAGGTATCCTTGATGAATATGGATACACCCCCTCCTTTTGTGTTTCAGTCCATGTTCTGTGGCCGAAACGTGTGGTATGAGTTGTAGCCCAGTAGTGCTGGGGTGCTCTCTTGAGCCTTGAACCAGGTTTCATTTACTGCACAGATGTCAACGTTCTCCATACAGAGGAGTGCTTCGAGCGCATGCATTCTGAGATTTAAACTCCTGGTGTTGAGTAGCATAACCATTAGTGTTTTGTTAATTGTGCTGTATACAGGGGTGGGTTTGACTTTTGAGTCTTGACTAAAAAAAGGCACTATGGGGGCAGCAAGAGCCTTGGCCAGTATTCAAAAGCCTAGGGGTGACAGGTGCAAGCCATCTCTTGTGAAGCAACGCGGCTTGTCGAGTATGTTGTCCCAGGCTGACAGACACTGGATCCCCTTGAATGACACCAGAAGCTTAGCCAGTTGCTGAAATTGATCATTTTTTCTTTAGACTGTGGTATCATTCTTGGTCAGGGCAGGATGCTACTCAGGGTCAGGGTCATACCAGCCTGGGCTACATGGTCAGAGAGCTCTTCCATGTCTCTTTTCATGTAGTCCAGGGAGGTCCATCTCAAGTCATTCACACCAATGTGAACAATGACAGGGTCATATTTGTACTTGTTCTGGAGTGACCTGAGTGCTTGTGTTATATGGCGGATTCTGGCTCCCAATAGGCAGCTAACAGTAACCTTCTGCTTGTCCAGCCTAGTGAGCGGGACGTTAGTGTGCCTGATTATAGAGTCACATATTACTAGTGTGTTAGGTAAGTTATTTCACCTTAAGGGCTGTGATTGTGTGGCACACTGATTTTGTGTTTTATGCGTTGTCTAGTTTGTGACGGGAGGTGCAGGTTGTTTGGGTGTCTGCTTCCAAATATGATTTTGTGTATTTATGTGTATTTTTGCCAGTGCTGTTTTAATAGGTCTGTGTGCAGCTGGAAGTGTGGTGCAAGTGTTAACCTTCTCCTCTTGTGACTGTCTGTTCCAGTCTTGGGTGGAGACAGCTTAGCTTCCAGTTTTGCTGTATAATTGCATCTCTCGCATATGTTAGTGTATTGTGGTAGGAGGAGAGGGTTGTCTGTGTACATGAGGCAGTTGTAACATTGCCTCAGGATTCCCAGATTCACCAGCTGGGCTGGAGAGTACACCTGAAATTGCCCTTTGGTCATGCCTGAATAGTAGGGTGAGCTGCTTGGTTGGTGAGGGGTGAATAAAGAGCCTTACCCTGCTGGGCAATCAGTGTCAGGGTATATTAGTGCTTATGATAAAATATTTTAAATTACTAGACTTAGATTTGCTGTTCTGTGATCTACAGTGATATTTTGTAAACTAAAGCATTCCAATAGGATTTTGAAAACTGCAACAGAAACAACTTTTCTCAGTGGAATTAATTTTATTAGGACAGGATCTTGCAGTCTCACTTTTGAGGCATTACCCTGTTTTACTTTTAAAGATCATAGCAAGTGTATTATTTTACAAATCAAATGTCATTATAATTTTTACCATCTATTTCACTTTCATATAGGCACTAAAATCAGTACCCTTCAAGCAGTGTGTGAGCTAGAATGATTCTGTGACTTTAAAATATTAAGTACAGTGAATGCTTCCATTTTATGGGTCTACATGGAATGTGTAGTGAATGACCCAGGCTTCTGCTTTAATGATCATAAAGTGGTATTTAATTTTCATACAAGGGGAGAAGTAGGAAAGACAGGATGGGGAAGATAATAGGCATGGTTAATTTACCCAGCCGATGCTCTAGGGTATCTAACAATTTGAAAACTATACCCCTCCAGCTTGTAAGTATTTAATTTACAATGCAGAGGATAAGCTGAATATCTTTTATCAGTTAAACCTGCCATCATTGTTAATGTATTTATAATGGAAATTTATCAAATACAAATGATATAGTGTTCCTTTTTCATTGTCTGTTATTGATGCCAAGCTAAAGCTTGCATGTTTGTTTACTATATTAATGTCAACTTTATCTAATAATGTTTTGAAAAAAAAGTTCATAAAATAGAAGTTGCACACCTATCATTAATATGTAGAGTATTTCAAGTCAGTAAGTGCAGACTTACCACAACCAGGTTCCAAATGGGAGCAGCTTCGGCTACAAGGGTGGAGACACTACTGCAGCCAGGCATAAGAACAATCTTGGGTGGCTTTTGATAAATCAACTCATATAGAAATTTGGTAGCCACTCCTGGGTCACACTAAAAGAAAAGCATAAGACAAACAGTTACCCAATAACATTTATATCATGTTCTATACAATAATAAAGGAAAGATAATATGAAATATCATCCAAGTTTGTCCATTAATTAGCTATCAAAAATAATCTCTTACCATTCAGTTTTAATAACATTAGCCAAAACATATAATGTTTGCACATAATACTACTTTTCCACTTTCACAAATTTCATATGATGTCAAAGCAAATACTTTACAATGGTCATTTGGACTATTTTTCCATTTTTCATTCATCTCCCATCGCCATTTTCTCCAAAAGATAGTGTGATCATCGAAGTAAATATTTTATTATCTCATATTTTATGTTACTATACCACTAGTACTCATCTTACTGTCTCTCAGAAGAAAGGTGTTAAGATCCATTTGGTGATTCAAATGCACTTGAGTCCCTTTACTAAAATTATCTTTTCCCACTTTACAAATCATCTAATATTAGTTTTATTTCACTTAGTTTATTGCATAGTCAGCATCTGACAGTTTAACACCACAAATAAAAATATACATGGTATGTCTCATTAAAAGAATAATAAAATGTATTATTTTACGAAGTATCATTATTAAGAGTAACTAAAATTATAAAGGGTATGGCTGATACATGATCAGTAGTAGAGAAGGTGATCCAGATATTTTTTCCACTGATACACTTTTAATATAATTTCTAAATATTTTCACATTGGTTTTAATATTTCACACCTGTCTAAATCATAACAAATAAATGTTAAAGTACTACAAAATATGGCCTGGAAATTGGCCATTTTGCATAAACAAACCATATCTCATTATGGAATTATATCTTACCCTGCATTTTTAATTCAAATGCATCTTATTTATATTTCATATTACTGTTTCTAAATTTTGCATTCCCAATAATATCAACATTTGTGACCGAGCATAATGGTCCTAAGTACATGGCATATATTAGAAAACATGCTGCATTATTTAGTAGCTATAAGTTTATTCTGGTACTGGTCAGTAATTCATTTTACCAGGCTGGCACACAGACAAGAATCTCCTATACCCTGCCTTGTAAATCATTTAAGAAAATAAGCTAATATTGTTGCAGTTTTTTAGTAACTCAATTTAACCAATTATTACTGCAGATGCTCTACTGATGTTGGGTGAAACTGTTCACAACTTCATCTGTCATTTGCTAATTAGCAATAGGATTCAAATATTTCATATTCATGCTTTTGTATACAAATTTGGAAATGCATGTAAAAGATGGACATTTCTTTTTATGTATGTGCATGGTTCCACTTTAAATCACCGAATGTTCAGAACATCGACGTTATGATCATTGAGACTAGAACATCGATGTTCAGAACATCGAAGGTTTAAAGTGGAAGTGCCAGGTAAGTGAAAGTGTAGAATTTTGGGTGTGCATGCAGGGCAGCAAGGTGCCCTGCATGCTGTGTGTGTGTGGGTGCCATCTGAGTGTTGGCATTGCAGGTAGGGTACAGGAAATCTCCCATTGAGTGCTACCACATATAGTGGTAAATGGGAGATTTCCCTTACCCACTGTATTGTGATCTCAGAGTTGGAATATGTGGGGGGTGCAGAGGTGGTGAAGCCCCCCTGCGTAACATAGTTTTTGTATGTTTTTTGGTGGTTATGTGGTTCATTTTGAACCTTCGATGTTCTGAACATTGATGTTCTGGTCTCGATGATCAGAACGTCGATGTTCTGAACATTCGATGATTCAAAGTGAATGCATGTGCATATAATTGCCATATACATTCTGAAATATTGTGTACTCCTTCAGTTATGTACAGCAGATAGAAAAACTGAAGACAACATTTTATTAATGCTAGCATTAATTAAAAAATTAACTTCTGCAGCACCTGAAAAATTTAGTATAAGAACTGAATTATTTAGTCTGTGATTTAAACTTTACTTCTTTTTGTACTGTTTGAAAAAATATCTCATTTAATACTTAAACAGATAATGAGCGCAGCACATTCGGTCTCCTATTCTCAGTGCTGAAACCTGCATTTTCATTTCCTCTGCTGTCTTCTATGTATTACATCTTCTGTCATTAAGAAAGTCAGCTCTGAGGCATGTAATTAGTAGCATTGTTCAAGAATAAACATTTTCTCTTTCTTTGGTCTTTTTCTGTTGAAATCAGAATTAGGGTACCATCATCTCATGCCAAAGCTCTATAATTTGCATGTCCTACTTTGAAAGAATTAACTCTGAATTTATATCTGTCAACATATTACTTACACAAACAAGAAGAGAGATGGAGACATTACCTTGATGCATTACCCTCACCAGGTAGAAGAGGCCGAAGGCAGGTAAAGGCTAGGACTGTGATAGTGAGGGTCGGAACTTTGAATGTTGGCAGTATGACTGGTATAGGGAGAGAGCTAGCTGATATGATGGACCGAAGGAAGGTTGGTATATTGTGTATGCAAGAGACCAGATGAAAGGGGAGCAAGGTTAGGTGTATCGGAGGCGGGTTCAAATTGTTTTATCAAGGTGTGGATGGGAGGAGAAATGGCGTAGGCATTATCCTGAAGGAACAGTATGCTAAGAGTGTTTTGGAACTGAAAAGAGTATCAGATAGAGTGATGTTTATGAAGCTGGAAATTGATGGTGTAATGATGAATGTTATTAGTGCATATGCTCCGCAAGTTGGGTGTGTGATGGATGAGAAAGAAAAATTTTGGAGTGAGTTGGATGAAGTGGTGATAACTATACCCAAGGGTGAGAGACTGGTGATTGGAGCAGATTTCAATGGGCATGTTGGTGAAGGGAACAGAGGGGATGAGGAAGTGATGGGTAAGTATGGTGTTAAGCACAGGAATGCAGAAGGTCAGATGGTAGTGGATTTTGCAAAAAGGATGGACATCACTGTGTTGAATACATATTTTAACAAGAGGGAGGAGCATAGGGTGGCATACAAGAGTGGAGGAAGATGCACACAGGTGGATTATATCTTATGTAGAAGGGCCAGTCTGAAGAAGATTGGAGACTGTAAAGTGGTGGCAGGGGAAAGTGTAGTTAGGCAGCATAGGATGGTGGTTTGTAGGATGACATTGGTGATCAAGAAGAGGAGGATGAGTGTGATGGAAATTGAAAAATGGTAATTGTGAGGCGATGTTCAGGGAAGAGTTAAGACAGGCACTGGGTGGCATTGAAGAGTTACCGAATAGCTGGGTAACTACAGCAGAGCTAGTAAGAGAGATGGCTAGAAAGGTGCTTGGTGTGACATCTGGAAAGAGGAAGGAGGACAAGGAGACCTGGTGGTGGAATGAAGACGTACAGGAGAGTATACGGAGAAAGAGGTTGGGGAAGAATAAGTGGGATTGTCAGAGAGATGAAGAAAGTAGACAAGAGTATAAGGAGATGAGGTGCATGGCAAAGAGAGAGGTGGTGAAGGCTAAGGATAAGGCGTATGCCGAGTTGTATAAAAGGTTGGACACTAAGGAGGGGTAAAAAGACCTGTACCGATTGGCTAGACAGAAGACCGAGCTAGTAAAGATGTGCAGCAGGTAAGGGTGATAAAGGATAATGAGGGAAATGTACTCACAAGTGTGTTGAGCAGATGGAAAAAGTACTTTGAGGGGCTGATGGAGGGAGAGAAGTTTGGATGATGTGCGGAGAGTGAATCATGAAGTGCAGTGGATTAGCAAGGAGGAAGTAAGGATAGCTATGAAGAGGATGAAGAATGGAAAGGCTGTTGATCCAGATGACATACCTGTGGAAGCATGGAGGTGTTTAGTTGAAATGGCAGTGGAGTTTTTAACTGGACTGTTTAATGAAATCTTGGAAAGTGAGAGGATGCCTGAGGAATGGAGAAAATGTGTTTTGGTACCGATTTTTAAGAATAAGGGAGATGTGCAGAGCTGTAGTAAATACAGAGGGATTAAATTGATCAGTCACAGCATGAAATTATGGGAAAGAGTAGTGGAAGCTAGGTTAAGAAGGGAGGTGATGATTTGAGATCAGCAGTATGGTTTCCTGCCAGGAAAGAGCACTACAGATGCGATGTTTGCTTTGAGAGTGTGGATGGAGAAGTACAGAGAATGTCAGGAGTTGCATTGTGTCTTTGTGGATTTAGAGAAAGCATATGACAGGGAGCCTAGAGAGGAGTTGTGGTATTGTATGAGGAAGTCGGGAGTGTCAGAGAAGTATGTAAGAGTGGTACAGGATATGTACGAGGGTAGTGTGACTGCGGTGAGGACTGCGGTTGGAGTGACGGATGCATTTAAGGTGGAGGTGGGATTACATCAAGGTTCAGCTCTGAGCCCTTTCTTATTTGTAATGTTGATGGACAGTTTGACAGACGAGATCAGACAGGAGTCCCCATGGACTATGATGTTTGCAGATGACATTGTGATCTGTAGTAAGAGTAGGGAACAGGTGGACGAGACCCTGTAGAGGTGGAGATATGCTCTAGAGAGAAGAGGAATGAAGGTCAGCAGGACTAAGACAGAATATATGTGTGTGAATGAGAGGAAGGATAGAGGAATGGTGAGGATGCAGGGAGTAGACGTGGCGAAGGTGGATGAGTTTAAATACTTGGGATCAACTGTTCAGAGTAATGGTGAGTGTGGAAGAGAGGTGAAGAAGAGAGTACAGGCAGGATGGAGTGGGTGGAGAAGAGTGTCAGGAGTGATATGTGACAGACGAGTACCAGTACGAGTGAAAGGGAAGGTCTACAAGAGGGTAGTGAGACCAGCTATGTTATATGGGTTGGAGACAGTGGCATTGACAAAAAGGCAGGAGTCAGAGCTTGACGTGGCAGAGTTGAAGATGTTAAGATTTGCACTGGGTGTGACAAGGATGGACAGGATTAGGAATAAGTATATTAGAGGGTCAGCCCAGGTTGGAAGGTTTGGAGACAAAGCCAGAGAGGCAAGATTACATTGGTTTGGACATGTGCTGAGGAGGGACGCAGAGTATATTGGGAAAAAGATGCTAAGGATGAAGCTGCCAGGTAACAGGAAAAGAGGAAGGCCTAAGATAAGGTTTATGGATGTGGTGAGAGAGGACATGCAGGTGGTTGGTGTGACAGAGCAAGATGCAGAGGACAGGAAGAAATGGAAACAGTTGATCTGCTGTGGCGACCCCTGTCGGGAGCAGCCGAAAGAAGAAGACGACCATGCTTACACAGATTTTTTTTCAAAGGGTCACATTGTTACCATTATGGAAGATATACATTTTGTTAGCATAGTTTAACATGGAAAAGACCTAAATACTGTGTTTTGGAAGAGGATGGATAGAAAAAAGGCTATATACTGATGAATCCAATGACTATATGCACATTATTTTCACTCAGATGTTTCAAAATGGATAAATAATTTAAAATGGAAATATTCATAGTGTGATGAATTTCGGGCAATGCAATTAGTAATTATCTTTAGTATGGTCACTATAAACTTTACTGAGTCTTCTATTAAACAAAAAGTTTGAAAATTATTGCATTAGTCATATCCCCATTCTGTAAACAAGTATACTATTCCATACTTCTAATGATACTCAACACGCTCTGTTGTTGTTTGCAATGATGCTAAATAAAGTTGTCATCAATGGCCCACAATTAGATTGAAATTTCTTTTACAAAATTTATAAAACTCAAAATAAAATCAGATTTAGAGTGGTATTCACAGTCCTGGTATTGGATGTGTGTAGCGGTAATCCACAAAGAGCAATACTATGTCAATATGTAAATGCAATCAGCAGAAGTTACTCATGCTGACTACAGAAATGTTAATAAGCATGTCTACTTTGGGCAAAAATGTAAATTATCTGAAGATACAGGTTTTGTGTATATGGAGACAAATAAGTGTATAAGGTGCTTTATCCCTCTGGATCGTGATGCCAAAAGAAATATGTCTGAAATGTAATTTGAGTTTTAATTATGATATCACTGTGCTTTATCTATCTTTTTACAAGACAAAGAAAGCTTCAGTCTTGCATATTACTGAGATTCATAGAAATAAATGTAAAAAGGCTACGTCTGCATACAAACTATGTAAAGGACCCTGAATTTACATAAGTAAGTTTAAGAGTGACATATTGCCTTGGAATTACTTCAGTCAGGCAACAGATTACTTTGGAATCTGCAGATTTTTTTAAAGTAAGAAAAAATAATGGAAATATTTAAATTAATGTGAAACAGTTCAAAATGAAGCATGATTATTGAGTTAACTTGCTTGATTCAGATGATGGGCATATTACTGTGGTTTTGCTCAATACTATACTGGAAGCTGTCATTTATAAATAGGAACTTATTACAGCAATAATGCAAATGTTTAATGATCAGTGAGAGATTATTTATTGTGGTGTCTTTCACTGATTGTGCATACTCGGTAGAAATGTTGTGACATAATTCAGAAGTACTGATGTGGGAAGCATGTTTTATTGGCTAAATAGTTGTCTTTACTGGGAAATTCTTGTGTCACTGACGAATGACAATTGACAGCATTATGATTACAAGAAAGTGGTGTTGGCTTAGGAAAGGATGGATCTATTAGCACACTTTCTGTACTACTGCAAGTGTATTCATAGTTGTGCAAATATTACTTCATCTCAACTTTGACTGTACTCTGCATGTGTATATACTTATTGTATCACATAACTTTTTTTTCTGTAGGATGGTAGGCATGCTTTCATTGTTGTGGTGTTTGACTGATGAGTTTTCTGAGTATATGACAGGCATAATGTGCAGTACAGAACAAGGGAACAATGGAGACAGACGATATCTCAAAACATTTTAACAGGATCAGCAATGTAAACAGCAAACTTTGCATTATGTTACAACATCTACACAGATTGCAAAGTAGATAGAATAGGTGCAACAACACTTTTTACAATGAATCCATGGATGGTATGGAAATTTGACTATGAATCACAAGTAGGCTCCATTAGCATATACAGACATATCATTTCTCATTTAAATCTCATGATGAGTTTATTTGCTTATGCTTATAGGCCTCTATGAATTGTGGCCTAGCTATGCTCATTTGTGAATAGTGTGGATAGCCATAATGCATTCATGCAATGACTATGAATACTGGCCTTAGCCCTGAAACTATTTTTTAGAATTTTTTTGCAGCCTTCTTATTTCAGTTTTCCACAGCTGGACCAAATATAACCTCATTTCATAATTTACTATACATCATTCTAAAACTCGAATTAAAGAGATCAGAAAATCATTATGCTGGTACATTTAATTCAAACAAAGTTGGCATAATGGTTAAGGTCTTCATCTGCCATGCACAATGTTCGATCACGACATCCAGCCAATGTCATTGTGGAGTTTACATGTTCTACCCCTGTTTCTGTGTCTTAAAAATATCTTTTTGATGGGACAGGATATAAGGACTGAGTCCACATGGGTGGGGCAATAAAATTTAAGAAGGAGAGGCCATTTCTAGACTTCTGTGTGGCAAACAGATTGATGTTGGCCACTACAAGGTTCAGCAAGAGAAACAGCAACCCTGTAAGACTTCATCCTAGCAACCAAAGAGCAGTGAGGTAGATTCAGAGATTGCAAAGTCATCCCCCAGTGAAACAGGCACCCCAAAGCATAAACCAAAATTGGTCACAATGAACTGCAAGCAGTAGTCAGGGAAGGCACAAAGATCAACAGAGAATAGGCTGAATACATATAAGGTAACTGGAGAAAAAACACAAGAATTCATGGAAATACTCAGGGCTCCAAACCTCAGAAAGAATACAAAATGGGTGCAGTTGAAGAAGAATGGTAGCATGTGTGAGGACTACAGAACAGATATGCAGCTGAGCCAGGTAAAGAAATAAGGTGCATAATGAAGGCTGCTGATAGAATGCAGATGTCTAGGAAGATATCAAAAGAAAGAGTACAGAAAAAAAACATTGGAGATAGAAAAAAATGGACAAAGAAGAAATAAAAAGAAATAATGGTCAGCTGACAAAAAAATTCTAACCAGCTGCAATAGCAAGGAATCAGAGGCATTTCAACATTTTCTGGAAAGTGACTCAGCAGCTGGCACAACAAAACTCTGTCAAGTGGCAAAGCAAAGTCAAAAAAGACAAGATAAAAATAGTCATCAGACACCCTTCACAAGGGATGCCAGTAACAAGCCACTCTCCAGTCCACAGAGTAATAAAGCCAGGTAGAAGACGTACTTCCAGAAGCTTATGGATGGAAAAAAAGATAAAGCAGAGAAGTTGTTTTTCCCCAGATCCAACCTCTGATTAAATATGAAGAAGACGCCACACTAGTGAAGTTATTAAGGAAAATGAAATCAGGAAAAGCAGCAAGCTCAGATGAGGTTACTGTTGATAATGATCAGGATGATGAATTAGTTATGGGGTAAAAATGGCTCTAGGTATCACTTATAGTAGTATGGAGAAAAGTCATATCCTAGATGACAAGAAAATAAGCATTGCTGTACATATATACAAGAACAAAAGTGACATTCAGAACTTTGACCAATATAAAGGTATCAGACTTCTGTCATCCTGCATGGATGTGCAGGCAAGGGTGACTGATAAATGAATATGCAGAGTCGTAGAAAGAAAGATGGGAGATGAGTAGTTCAGATATAGACCAGGACGTTGCACAATTGATCAAATGTTTGCAGGGAGAGAGGTAGTTTTGAAGATGCTAGAGAATAAGAAAGAGTCCAGCAGGGCATAACTAGACTTGAGGAAAGCATATGGCATGGTTCCAAGAAAACTGTTTTGGGCAGACCTGTGAAAGATTGAAGTCTTGGAAATATTGATAAAATTAACGCAGGCTATGTATAAGCACAAAATGACACAAGGACAAATAGTATTTGGACTCGCAAAGGGGTTTCCAGTGAAAGTGGGTGTGCAAAAAGGTTCAGCTTTGAGATCACTGATGTTTATACTAGCGATTGGCTATATTAGCAAACAAGACGAAGGAGACAGGTCAACAGACCTGCAACATGCAGGCAAATGTGGCATACAAGCAGACTGATCAAGAATTTTAGCAAATGTTAGGGGAATGGAATGCAAAACTGAAGGCATATGGAATGAAACTGAGTATAGTCAAAACAATTGTCATGGCAGCAAATGGGGAAATCAGAAGAAGCTGAAACTTGAGATTGAAGGGAAAGTGATGGAATAGGTCAGCAGTTTCAAATATCTGGGAAGGGTGGTTGAGGAGAAGGGAAGTCTGAATGAAGAGATCAAAGTTAAAATCAGAGTGAATGCAGCCAGCTGGCAGGCAGCATGAGGGGCAGTGTTTGACAGAAGGATGCCAAAGAAGGTGCAAAGTAAGGTGTACAAAACTGTGGTGCAACAAGTACTGCTGTGTGGTACAGAAACAAAGGCAGTGAAGGCTCAGCAGATAGGAAGGTAAAGGGAATGGAGATGAAGAAGCAAACTGTGGAAGACGAAAAATGAGGACATCAGAGCAGAAGACAAAGTAGCTCTAATTCCAGGGGAAGTCAAACAGACAGATTACGGTGATCCAAATGTGCACCAAAACAGAAGACAATCTGCTGAAGAAGATTTGGGAGAAGTCAAAAGAAAACAAGAGCATCCAGTAAACAGATGAATGTTTTGCATGGGAGAAGACCCAAGACAGTCAACCATGACCACTGAAGAAGGTAGGCGTGGCTCTGAATCAAGAAACATGCCTCAGATGGTGCAACACTCTGATTCCATGTATGAACTAGGAAAAAGGGAGTTGCTGATGATGATTTAATATAATATTCTGATCTTACTAAATGATTTCCTAAACTTCTAGAATTCAAATCAGCATTAATAATCAGTAGTTGTAATGTGTCACCCACTTTTTCAGTTTTCCTTATTATCTTTTTTACCTAAGGATTAAATTCTCATTACAGCTACTAGCATATTTATTAGACCATCTATGTACTTTAATAAATTATCTTCTTTTTTTATTATTTCTTTAGAATCATTTCTGTCAAAGCAACTTTTTGTAAAGGAAGGTTGGGGAATTTTTGATGTGCACTTTCAAAAGAATATGGGGGTATTTGGTTATTATCTAATAAAACTGATAACTCTACAGTTATATGCGAATGCCTATGTTCCTATGCTTCTTTTGTGTTGTTTATTTAAGTGCAAGCCTCAACCATATATTACTTTTCATTTTTAGTTTAATCCCTCTGTTTAACATTTTCATGGAAATCATTAAGGTAAAAAGGTCAATGATATAAATATTCTTAACATAAAAAGAAAGAAAAATATCATTCCTGAAGATATAATCCATGATAGAACTGTTTATTTCTGATAAATAAATGCTGTATCTCCAGAATAGCCACTACTAGCTGTTCAATGCCATAAGTAAACATTCAATACCTCTAAAATAGTATCAAACTGTACCCCATCATGCTGAAGACACATCAAAAGTGATTCACAAACTACAGTAACTGTATTAAGAGTGACCTTTTAAAACTAACACTGTTGATAACCTTTCATTGTCATCAGTAGGTAGCTACATATGGAAGACAGTGGGAGGAAGGCTGACACAGAAGGGTAGCTGGAAAAAGATAAGGAGAAAAATTGATAGAATGCAGGTATAAGAAATACAGACAGAAGTGTGAAGACATGTGAACAGTATAGGAAATCTGAACAGCCACCCTCAAAATACAGTGATGCCAACATGTGGACTGACAACTAGAGGAAGATGAGTGTTGACACTGAACAGATAAGGGAAGGAAAGATTTATGACAATGGAGAGCTAACCTACAGATTCTAAAAGTCTCTGTAGCAGAGGATTATGGCTTTTTGTGAGACATCATTTGAAAGTAGTCAATAATCCTTTGATCTTACAGAACAATTTAAAAGGAGTTGAACAAAAATGCAGTGGCAACAAAAAAGAAAGGACCTGCATATCAGGCTAGCTAGGTTGCAGAGTATCTCAGGAAACTGTAATATAATAAAACAAAGTACAAGGAAGTTGCAAAGACATCAGGAGAATTGTTGGTGCAAAGTATAAAACTGTGTCTAAAACATAATTTTAAAATGTATATTGTTTTTTATGCATTGTACGATAAATGACTAATGAACTGTAAATGGTTAGTGTTACTTGACTTTAATGATATCTCCTAAACAACAGATATTAATTCTTTATTTACTGTCAGTGGTGCAAGAGGTAAAACTCTCCTTTGGTATAGAAGGCTGTGGTTCTATCCACCCACCAGGTAGAGTGATTGCTGACACTGCAGTGCAGCATAAATGGGGTGCTATGACCTTGAGCGGGCAATCCTTTAGATGAGACACTAAACAAAGCCCCATCTGCTTGACTTGGTGGTACAGAAAATGGGTATAAAGGATGCCATGGCACTTATCAAAAATAGTAAGAGTTCTTTATTTACATCAGATTTTCATGACACATTACTTACAAATTTACATTTTTACATAAAACTGTACATATTTACAAATGTATATTTTTACAAAATTAAATCGTTACCTACATAATTATATCCTTATATATTCTGATTTTCATTGTTATACATATTGCTAGATACTAGACCCCCCACTCTGTTTTCCATAACCATCATCTGATTTTTTTTTAAATATTAATGATAATATCCATTGCTTGTTAAACATAATCTCATTTAATCTCACATTCCAAATCACTCATACTACACAAGACAACTTCTGTCCATTCTTATTTTATATTCTTTGTTATTTATACAGTAGGGTCTATGTTTAATCATCAAAGGTTATGTTCATTAACCTCAGATGATCGAACACTACACATAGAACAGTTCATTCATCAAACACTCAGTTTAGCAAATGTGTGAGATGGGGAAAGTAACTAGTTGGCCAACATTTCCCTGTCACACACAACACTATTTCAAACCCACCCAGGTGGTGTGTGCACTCTCCACATCCCTCACACCCTCTCTAACTATATATACCATCTCTGAGATCACACTACAATGGAGAAAAGGGCATGGAAGAGGAAATTTACCCTTTTCCCCACTGTAGTTTGATCTTGGATTCATATATATATATATATATAGTTGAGAATGTGAGGGTGAAGCCCCTCAGTTGGGTGGGTTTGAAATAGTGCGATATGTGTGTGACAGGAAAATGTTGGTGAGCTACTTTCCCAATCACACACATTCACTGAATGTTCAATAAAAGAATGTTTGCTGGTTTGTGTTCGATCATTGGAGGTCCGATGAATGTAACCTTCAATGATTAAACATAGACCCCTTACAATAGCCATATTCAATCAAATCTGTATTTATATTGCTACTATCTTTTAACTTTCCAGAACATTTTTCTTCATATTATTTTCCCACTATTTGTCTGCCCTTTTACATCTCAAAAAAAAAAACAAAAAAAAAAAAAAAGAAAAAAAATGTTCTGTGGTTTCTTCTTCACCACAGTACAGACATTCTCTCACTTTTCTTTTTGTAATGCATATTTGCTTTCACTGATAATTTCTATATTCTCACAATCATAAAAAATCCTAACAATCTACTAATCTACTTCGTTACTACAACACTTATTTCTTTATTTTATGGCTTTAATCTTTTCTTCTGGTAAATTTTCTCATGGGTTATCACAATAATGTTATACCATTATATTGTATTCCATTTTTTCTGATCTTCTTCTATTTCATCAATTTTTATCTTAGTCATTTATATTTTTCTTGATAAATTTCTATTTCTTCATTAAGACATTCTTTTTTTCTCTTTTATTTATTTCTATTATCTCCCAAAATATTTCACATTTATACTTAAACAGTCTTCCTACTACTTTCTCATTTCTTTCATTTATCCATTTTAGTACTTTATACAAATTTAATGAAGCTGCAAATACCACTGGATTTAATAATCCCGGTCCCCTTTCATCTTTATTTATATAAAATACTCTTCACTTTACTGAATTTAATCTAAAACCCATATAAATGTGAAAATCACTTTTAACAACTGTTTATCATGCATAATGTAGTCATAAGCACACTTCGTAAATATATATTTTCCAATAATACCAAATTTATCAAACTAGCTTTTTTTTCTAGAAGATAATCTATATATTTTCCATAAAATATATATTTCTTTTAATTCCTTTAAAAGATTTCCCCATTGTATTTTACTTACTGGTTTATGACCAAAATTTATTCCCAGTACTGAAATTTTAATTGTAATTTGCTTTCCACCTACCTTTTCCTATCTCCCAAAGCTATACTTTTGTCATTATTTAATGGCATACCTATTTCTTTTAAACAAACTACTAAACAAAATATATATTCTTTCATCCATAGACTGTTTTAGTTATTATAATAATATCATCTGCATATGTCATCAAATCTAGAATGACTAAACCTGTTTGCATTATCTAACTTGCATTTTCCATTTTACAATTCACCTTACTTACTACCATATTTACAACTAAAGCAAATAATATACAACTCATAGGAAAAATGTTTTATCCTGTTACTAATCCCTATTTCTTCATTTAACCAGTCATTTACTAGAATTCATATTGTATTATTACTGCATCCTGTCATACAAACTGTCTTAATGTTGTTATAAAATGAAATGCCTTCATTAATTTCCATAACAACTTAGTCTATTTAGTCAAAAGCTTTATTACTATCATTTACCTTATTTTACATCATCCTATTTGAAATATCATCCACAGTTTCTGTACTATTATTAGTAATTACTGACATCCCTTTTCTTTCATACAATATAATTTTTCTTCCATTATATTTTCCATCTTATTTTCCAATCTTTTTGTTTAAATTATCTTCTTAAATATCTTATCTGTATTATTTAAAATTACTGTTCTCCAGTTTTTGTATCTTCTTTTTCACCTTTTTTCCTATAAATTTTAATATGGCACTACACAGTTCCTTACAGCAAATACCTTCATTTAACAACTCATTCAAAACATATAACAAATATTCAAACAGTAGATAAATAACTAGTAAATAATAGAAAACACTGGTGATATCAAGGTAAAAAATACCTAGACTTTATTTAAATAAACCAAATAACTGACTAAGCGCTTTCACCCCTGTAGGGCATCTTCAGAGTCAGTTTGTCACATCTAAACACAGCCTTTAAGTACACATTTCAATTAACACATAATTAGTTACAATAAAGATGTCCTTTAAACTTTTTTGTTTTAACCCATGACTGTCATTAGTATAGTTGTGGTAAAAATCTTTTGATATAAAAAACACCAAATGTTCAATAACAAACAAGTATTGTTTCAATACCTAAACTCAAAACATACATTTAAAATATTTTAATTAGAGTATGTATCTATGAATATATAAAAAAAATATGTATATATAAAGTAAAAAAAAAAAAAATATATATATATATAATATAACAATGTACATATAGGCACATATGTCTCGTGGTAAGAACTAAAAGTCAAAACATACTGTGTTGTTATCTATTAGATACAGGCTGCCTTGTGTTTCAATATACATGCTAGGGATAAGGTGTCATTGATGCCAGGTGCACTGCTTGCATCCAATTGTATTTGCCATAAGCATTCCCTGACTTCTAAAATGGTTTTATAATTGCCAGCAAACTCCTTAGTGTATAATCTGTCTATGACAAAAAATAAAAACTTTTTATAGTTAATACAATCTTTACTGTGGTTGTACAATGAATTAGTTAATTTCTTATTTTTGATGTCCCTGTTATGTTCCATAATTCTTTGTCTTAGCTTTCTAGTGGTGATACCAATATAGACAGCTGGACAAGATAGACAAGTAGCCGCATATATGACCATTTTGGTGTTGCAATTACAATAACCTGGACTCCTCAAAGACCTCTTGAAATTACCCACTTGAACATATGGGCCATCATTTATGTATTTACATACTTTACAGTTGCCACATTTAGCCATCCTGAAATCAAAAAAATGACCACTGGAACCACAACACTTGTATCCTCACCGGTTTATTGACAGCGGACTGTTTTCTTAAATTTGTGTATAGACTTGTATTCTGATTTGCATTTAGTGATGTCACGTAAAAAGTATGGTGATAGGCTTAATACTTTTAATTAGAGCCAGCTGACTTGTATTTAAATGAAAGAAATTTTTTTTGTAATTTGTCTGAGGAAGTCTACTACTGTGGAGATGAAAAGCGCTTTACTTTACTTCAATAAACGGGTGAGGATATAAGTGTTGTGGTTCCAGTGGTCGTTTTTTCGATTTCAGTATTGTTTCTGTGTTTGGATTACTTGTTTGTTTTCGTATGGCCACCGGCAGCTCGAGCAACACTTTAGATCCACCGTTGGACTCTGCTTCTACTTCACTGTCTGCCGGTGGAGAAACCAACAACTTGGCATCTCTGATTTCTTCTCTCAATGAGAGATTGGATTCGCTGTCAGCACGTATGGATTTAATCACACAAGGTGCGATCGTTACTAACCGGCAGGAGGGTGTACTGACAACTAGTCGACAGAATAGAGCAGTTGAACTGATGACTTATTCTGATATAAGGCAGCCATTAAACAGCAACGGCTCTTTGAGAACTGATAAAGACACAACTGGAGGGGTCTCTGGTTTTGTAAACTGATCATCGGGTAGCAGTTTTAACGCTGTTTCAGTGGATGTTACAGGGCTTCCGGATGTCACTTCCTGGTTCAGTGAACAACCAACTTTACATGGCAATTTACTGAACAATGAAAGGGAGCCAACAAAAGAAGGTAATAAACCGATTGCTGCTTTGTTAAAAGATTTGGACCAAAAATCTTTGAAAGCGAAGAAATTGCAACTAGAAATTCGGTATTTTGAAGAATGCAAAAAGGAAGGGATTGTACCTAAGGGACTTCGATCTTGCCAATACCCATCGGGGCTAGAAGCAGGTACACCCTTCTTTTTTGATCTAACAGACTTATTTAATGAACATGGCTTTGAATTAATGGAATTAATGAGTAAACATTACAAATTTACCATTGATAATTTAAGCAATGACATCTCTAACTTAAATCTAGAGATTAGAGCACACAATGACTTTTTAAGGTATCAATTCAAAAATAAAAGAGTTTTTACCTTTGTTGAACAACAGATAGCTAAAAATGCTGAAACTAAATTGAAAAAACTTAAAAGAGACATTAATGACTACAAAAACGGTACAGCCTTTCCTAAACCACCACCCTCACAAGCTAGAAAGTTCACTGTTTCACAAGGAACTTCAGCTTGCAGACAGGGCCAGAGGGTGTTATTTGCCTGACACATCTTTGACACAACCAGATGTTCGACAAAGAGCGAACAACGGGGCAGATGGGTCTGAAGATGTAAACCATTTACCCCACAGTAAGGGGAATAGCATCAAAAACAGGGTACAAGACAACAACTTCTCACAGGAACAAACTTCTTTTTTCACCAATGGCCAGAACCACAGACCCAAATACAACACGAGGGGGAAGGGGGCCAGGAAGGAAGAGAACAGGTAATGGCTAAACCCACTGTTCTACTCAATGCTAGTGGAGATTTTAAAATTTACAATTTTTTAAATTTTGATTTAGACCCTGAAATATGTGATGTATTTAGTAGGGGTTTGAATTTTGTACCTGATCGTCACTTTAGATTACAGGACACTTTAATTGACCTCAAACTATACACTCGGAAGTTGAACCTTTCTTTACTTTTTGGCAAGAGTGTTTAAACGAACGATAAACTAAGGGTATCTAGCACATTCAATCCACCAATGCACTCTTTATTAACCTTATTTGAACACCTGTGTGAGGTTGACTTGAGGCACCTACAGAGAAACAATGGAAAAGTGAAGTCAAATAACCTAAATGAAAAAGGAATTGAAGCTTTAAATGCTATTAAAGATTTGCCTGTACGTGTACTTAAACCAGATAAAGGAGGTGGTTTGGTTGTTATGGACACTGATGACTACAAGTCATGGATGCAGACTGTGTTGGACAGTAACACATATGGTAAATCAAGTATTAATGAAATGAACGGAGCATACAAACTGATCCATAACTTTTTCAATGACTTGTTCATTGGAAGTTTAATTGATATAGAGACCTTCAATTATTTGTCCAGCATAAGTCCAAAAACACCAACCTTATTTGGTTTACCTAAAGTACACAAAAAACAACTTAATCCACCAATGAGAGCACTGGTTTATGCTAGGGGCTCCATCACCTATGCTTGTGCCAAATATGTGGATTGCATCTTAAAAAAGTATGTGACCAAAGAAAATCAAGTATGTAAAGATTCTTGGTCTTTTCTGTCAGCTATAAATTAGCTTAAGTACCAAGAGAATGCAAGGTTCCTGACAATTGACGTTATGGACTTATATTTTTCTATCCCATATGATGTAGGAATAGATTGGGTAGTGGAGAGATTGCTTTTCCACTGTGCAAACAACACGGAAGTTAGGTTATTTCAGGAGATGATGGATGTCATCTTGAAAAACAACTTTGTAACGTTTGATAATAAAATCTACAAAACTGGTGGGTGTTGCAATGGGTTCCCCATGTGGGGGTAGTTATGCCAACCTGGTCCTAGTGAACTGGGAACACAGGACCATTTTCACGAATGAAGAATGGTCTGAAAAAACATTGATGTACATGAGGTTTTTGGATGACATTTTCATCCTGTTCAAGGGCACTGAACATGAAGCCCTTAACTTCTTAGAATACCTTAACAACAGTACAAGGTTTTTCAACTTTACACACACTTATCAGGATAACATCATAACCTATCTTGACGTAGAGTTAAAGAAAAACATTGAGGAGAAAAGATTTGAGGCCAGAATACACTGTAAACCAACATATTCTAACACTATGTTGCACTTTTCAAGTTGCCACCCGTTTCATCAGAAGAGATCAGTGCTGAAAGGCCAGTTTGTCCATGCAGCACAGATGGTGACAGAGGACCATGCTTTTTTGGATGAATGTGAAACACTAAAACAAATGTTTCTGAGCCGAGGTTACCCACATAGTTTAGTCATTGATCTTTTAGATGAAGTTCAGTATAAAAGAAGAACAGGGTTTTACAAACCAATCCTTATGCCTGCCCAAACTGCAGACCCAATGGAGGAGGTTAATATTGTGACACCCATTCACAATTTAGCCCTGAGTTATCAGTCAGAAAGTAGAGTTATAATAGAGGAACCTTGTATTAGTTTCATTACTCCATTTTGCTTAGACGCTAAGGAAATTGAAGGTATTTTAAGGAGAAATTGGAACCTGTTTATGACAGAAAAAGAAGTCCACGTAAAATTAGGAAATGGTCCACAACCTGTTTACAAAAAAGGTAGGAACTTAAAAAAATCTTAGAATTTGAACTCAAGTCATTTTGTAGAAAAGAAGGCACCTACAAATGTGAGAGTTGCAATTTTTGCAAATACATAGCAACAGGAAACAAACTGGAGATAGGTACCAGGAGATTCAATGTATAAGGTAGATATAACTGTAATTCCAGATCTGTGGTTTATCTGGCAGCCTGTCAGGTCTGCCCAGCCTTTTATGTGGGAAAAACTGACAGGAGATTGAGGGAAAGAGTATACGAACACACTTACCACATCCATAAAAAGACCCCTACAAATGCATTAGCTAGGCATTGCACTGAGAGCCCCACACACCATTTTCTTTTCAAAGTGATAGGTCAAGTTCCTGCAAGTATAAAAGGAGGCCCCCAACATATATTATTAGAGAAGCAGGAGCTTCTCTGGCAATTGAGACTGAATTCATATAACCCCCCAGGTTTAAATGAAGTAACCTCAATTGCATGCATTTTGAAGCTGAGAAGCTTAACACATTAGGAAAACTTTTTAACTTTATTTTAATACAGTTAAATATGTTGTTCCCCAAGTACAACATTTATGAGGTTAGGTAACACACATATACACATACACTTTGTAACCTGTGCTAAATTTGCAAGTGTGGTTATTAACTCATTTTATTTTTTAAAAGAAAGATGACAGCGGACTGTTTTCTTAAATTTGTGTATAGACTTGTATTCTGATTTGCATTTAGTGATGTCACATAAAAAGTATGGTGATAGGCTTAATGCTTTTAATTAGAGCCAGCTGACTTGTATTTAAATGAAAGAAATTTTTTTGTTATTTGTTTGAGGAAGTCTACTACTGTGGAGATGAAAAGTGCTTTACTTTACTTCAATAAACCAGTGAGGATACAAGTGTTGTGGTTCCAGTGGTCATTTTTTCAATTTCAGTATTGTTTCTGTGTTTGGAACATTTAGCCATCCTGGCAGGCCTTCGACCAGTGGGTATAGGTACTCTTTCCAAATATTCTTTAATACTCAAACCCCTGCTGTTGATAAAGAGGGGATCCTTTCCTAATATATCTTGCATGTCTGTGGGGAGTACACTTTGCCAAGCCCAGTGAATAATGTTTATGACATCAATGGTTGTGGTATTATATTGTAAAACCATACCTGTTTGAACATTCTTCACTTTGTGTTTAAGGATATTGGTGTTCTCTACATCCCTTTGGCTATCTAACAAAATAGGCCTAAAATCTGTGGCTCTTCTTCCAATAATATCCTGTTTAACCGTAGAGAGTAAATTCATAGGATAGCCCCTTTGTACAAATAAGTCAATCAGTGCCTCCAGTTCTTCCAGGAATATGTTGCCCTCACTAACTATACGTGATACCCTAATCATCTGGCCTTTGGCCAAATTCTTCTTTACATAATGAGGATGGCAACTGTCATAATGTAAAAATGTGTTGCTGTATGTCTTCTTCCTAAATAACTTGGATTCTACCTTCCCGTCTTTGATGTATAAACGTAAATCCAAAAAGTCGATAGTATTGCTATCTACCTTGTTGGTGAATTTTAAAAATGTTGTGGTGTTGTTCAGATAGCCTATAAAGTCATCCAACTCATCTCGAGAGCCTTTCCAAAGGAACAGTATGTCATCCAAGAATCTTAAATAAATAATCATCTTGGATCTGTAATCAGATGTGAAAAACATACTCTTCCTCCCATTCAGCTAAAATTAAATTAGCGTAAATGGGCGCACATTTAGCGACCATAGCAACCCCAATGGATTGCTTATAAAATTCACCTTCAAAACCAATGTAATTGTTTTCCTAAACAATCTGCATCAAGTCAACAAGAAGACATCTCTTTACCTGATGTATTTGGCTATATTTCGCTAAACTGCTAGCAAACCAATCTAATCCAATGTCATGGAGAATCATTGAAAACAAATTTACTATGTCGACAGTTACAAACAAAAATTCCCCTAAGTTTGTATCAGGTAGGGTCCTAAGGCAGTCCAAACAGTGCCAGGAATCTTTTAATATGTGTCGTATATTGTCAAGAATCTTCTTGTTCGTAATGTCTATGTACGCTGCCAATGGTTCTGTTTTGGATCCCGTAGTCACCACTATCGGTCTGAAAGGGGGATTAATAATATTTTTATGAATCTTGGGGATTCCAAATAAATTGGGCATAACTGGATGTTCCACTAGCAAATAGTTGTATTCATCATAATTGATTATTCCTTCACAAAGGAATTCATAAAGTTGCCAGTCAATCTTTGTTTATACCCTTTGAACTTCACACTTGGAAACCAATTCATAGGTGTTAGAGTCATGTAAATACTCTGCATGTTCCAGGAGTAATCGGTGTTCGTCATGATGACTACACCGCCCCCTTTATCTGGTTTCCTGACCCTGTAATCATTACTAGATGAAAGTTCTTTTAAACAAAATTCTTCAGCAGATGTTAAATTTTTGTTGTTATTGGGTGACTTTTTATTAATCAGTCTCCTGATCTAGGTAGTACACAAACATTCGAATGCTAATATCAAAGGGTTGCCAGGTGGTATAAACACACTACTTCTTTTAAGTGTAAAAATTTGTGTCTCTCTATCAATATTGTGTTTGCTATCAAAAACAACCTTAAGTTTAACTGCCTAATGTACAACTTTAAATTAAAAAGTAATTTACTAATGTCATGTCTGAAAGTTGGAACAAACGAAAAACCCTTTTTCATTAAACTCAAATGATTTTTCAGAAATATCTAGATCAGAATAGTTATAGATATGAAAAGATTCATCACCAGTTATGGCAGGGCCCTCGTTGCTATTAGTAACCAAAATTTGAGTTAAAGGAGTAACAAAAGGACCAAAAGAGGTGCCTATTGGTAAATCATAGTTAACCAGTGAGCCATCCTTACTGTTGGGGATAGAGTCTAAAACTTTCATCAGTTGTTATTGTTTTGTCTGTGGTGCCAGTTGTTGCTGTTGAAATTGTTCCTCCTCTATTCCCCTCCCCTCCAGTTGCTTCCTGACTGGAAACCCTGTCTTTGGGGCATTCTCTGGTCCAAATGGTCCTGTGGCTGACCCTGATTTCTTAATTGGTCCGATCGCCTCAGTGGGGGTTGGTTCTCTAAAAAAACTGGTTCTTCTTCTGTATCAATATGTATCTCTTCATTGTCACCCACCTCAGTTTGAATCATCTTGCTTCTTGTGCCACTTTCCCTATTGTCCCCTCTTATGTTAGGTGAAGGATAGTCCCTCTTCTCTTTATATTCATTGGTGTGTCTTAAAATCTTTTTTTTTGTTTTCTCTCCAAACTAACTTTTACAAACTTGTCGAGGTCAATTGTAATCCTCTCAAATCTGTTTCCATTACTTTCAAACAGTAAGCCATTCATAATACTTTGTTTAAGAATGACCAATTCATTCTTTAAGTTGTTGAGTTTACTAATATTCTCCCTAATTAATATTCTCATGAAATCAAATCCTGTTCTATCAAAAAGCTCTAACATATTGTGATATGCTTCTGAATCAGCCTCAATTCCCATCGGTATTCTAAAAACCCTAAGGCCTCTAGGGACTTGGTTTAGTTCAACAGAACACTCCAAGAAAATATTAGCCATCTGCAATGATTTGTATTTCCTGGCTAATTTTTCAAATTTTAACAACTGGGAGTTGAGTGTTCCTAGATCAGGATTCTGTAACCTAGATGTTGTATCACCCAAGACAGGAGGTATTAAAAAAATTCTCTATGTCAAATAAAGAACTTCCAGGTCTATTATTACTTTCACCCCCTCCAATTCTGTTGGTACTACCATTATTGTTGTCAACCCTCGATACCTTAGGATTGTGCTGTCTTTCTGTAGAAGTCCCTGGTGGTGTATGCATAGTAAATAGTTCAACCTGTGTATTAGTTAAACTGTCATTTTATCATTATTTTTGTAAGCCTGTAATAAAGTTATAATTTGTCTAGATAAATCTAGGTATTGAACCATAAGCTGTTCCATTATAATCAATGGAACCTTGTAAATGTAAAAAATAAAAAGTGTTAAATAATGACTGATCTCTTAGGCCCTGGTGCAAATGAATTAGTATAACAGTGAACAAAAAAAAAAAAAACAGCTTAATCTGAAACAAATATTCTTTCTGCAATTCCATTCAATTTCATACATTTCATATCCTATCCCATCTGGACCTGCTACCAAATCTATATTCACCTGTCTAAGCACTTTATCTAACTCCTACAAAGTAATCAATTCAATGTTCTTATTTACATGATCTGAAAACTGTTTTACTTTCCGTAGTTTGTTATATTCCTTAGTTTTTTTTCTTTTAGCATTTCTTCCATGTATTGAACTGAACTTCATTTTCCATAATCTGTGTTATTTTCTTTCTACATTTCCTTCTGCTTAAGTGTGTTGACACTTCTTCCTTTTTTCCTTGTAATACATAAATTTGTTTGTTTAATAAATCCTTAATATGCTCTTATTCTTTACTAAAGTTTTGAGAAAATGTTCATATATTTCTACATATCTTTCTGTTTTCTATCTGTCTTGTATTTTTTTTCTATGCCACTGTGAAAACATTTCTTTTTATATTTTCTTTTAAATATAATTCACCATTCTGATCAATGAAAATAAAATGCCCGCATAGTAACATGATCTCTCCATAACCGTATATTTTTCCTTCTTCATTCCATTTTTTTTAATTTATTATTTTTATTCCTGTTTAAATACATTCTTTATTTTCATTTATCTCCATCCATATTGCTAAATGATCTGTAAATCATGTTATAGCTGTTTCGCCTTCTTCTATACTTATTGCTTCAGATATTAGTAATCAGTTTCAGATTTAATACTACATACTACTAATAATACGTCTGTTTATCTCTCTCTCTCTCTCTCTCTCTCTCTATATATATATATATATATATATATACTTTGATGACACAAGAGTATAAAGTTGCACCCACTGTCTTCAATTTATATATGATGATCAGAAGATATACTGTAATGGTCCATGCTGCTGAGTACCAAATAATATGCAAGGGCATGGCAGGATTTAAGAGTACGGTAAAAATTGAAAACACTGCCTTCAGTAGTAGTCAACATTTGTAACATTCAATTAAGCTTTATACTGACCAGCTGCAGAGTTACAATCACTGGCCCCACAGGATCTTAACTACCTTGCAGTGACTAAAATTATTTTGTACACACACACACTGCATTCCAAGAAGTGTCAATGATATCTATCAAGTACCAATAGACCCTTCACTGAATTTCTGATAACATGCTGCCACCAACCAGAATATGCCATCTTTAAAGTATGCCAACCATTAGAAATTTGCAGAATAGCAACAGCTTTTTTCAGTCTTTCTTCAAATGGTGGATACCAGTAAAAGAGATGTCACCAGGTTTATACACATACCCTTCAACTAATAAATACACCCTCATATATATTTTTTTTTACATTAAATAAATAAAAACATGCAATATATTCTGTAGAATGAAATACAAAACACAACTTGCACAAGAAAATATAAACTAAATGGACTTTAACAGACTGATGCTGTATAGTTCTCTAACAGCTTATCTGGATTTATCACTACTAGTAGCTCAAGACTTTACTGAATTTTGTCTCTTCCTGACATGCGAGTCGAAACAACTGCTTTACTGATTCAGAAGCCAATTAATTCCATACTTAAGCTTGTATTCCAGAGCTGCATGCCAATGTGTACACTCGGAAAGCAAGGCAAATATTGTTTGCTAATACCATCTCACTCTCTCTTAGTGTTTTTAAAACATGTCCTGGGCTCTGTATTTCTTGACTGGTTTTGTTTTATCTAATTACAGCCGAGTGCACCTCCAGGCATTTCTGCAGTTACCTCCTACTCCTCCTCTAAGTGTCAAATATTGTTTGTTCATATTTGCATTAATAATTCCAAAATCATGCCACATACTAGATATCAGAATATTTTATCTGGAAGCATACATTATGGCAAAAATAATTGTATTGACATTTACCTCTGTCTAGTGCACCTAAAGAAATATTAAACATTTATATACTATTTATTTGTATTGTAATAATTTTCATATTGCTCTAAATATATCAACATTCATGTAAAACAGACAGAACTGCATAACCTCATATGAACGTTCACTGTTATATGAAGAATATTCTGCTGGCAATATGTGCCTTGCTAGAATGGTTACTGAGATATCATAAGAAGTTTATACATTATTACAGAATTAATATTCACTGCCTTTATTTTGGCTTATAGGTTCATAGGTAAATACTAGGCTATCTGGCCGAGGGCATCTATAAGCCTAGCCAGAATCTGTTGGCTTTCGCCGCCCCCTTAGATTATTTAAATCCAGTCTAAACCATCAAACTAAATGAATGTTACTATTGTAAAGATTAATTTATCCTGAATAGCTTGCCAGTCACAGTTTTCTTTTAACCATTATGGTTCCAGAGATAGGAATATTTGTTTTAACTGTAAAGAGATAAGTTCATTTTTAAAGGTTCAAGCCACACCCACTGGGGATTAAAGGTACATTCTCAAAAGAGTTGTGCTGGAGGGAATGAGTTAAATGCCACATTTACAGCCACATAATTCTAGGGAGACACTATAGTCCACATCATGTATTGCATTCTTGTTCATGGAATAACATTTCATTCTAAACATTACACTGCATTATCCCCAAAATCTATTATATCTTCTTTACAGTTCAGACATTTTCCATTCTAAATATTTTAAGTGCTGTAAAACTTACTGAAAGTAGAAAACAACTAATTTACTTTAATACAGCTTTTTGGTATGTTTTATTGAATGACAATTGCAAGCTTTGCTCAGCATGTCATATTACCAAATGTGAACATATTCACATCTAGATCCCCCATATGAGTATGTTAGCAAACATTCTGAATGTCAACCATCAAAAGAATGATCATTTTCTACTGAATCTAAAATGACCAAGAACAAGAGAAATTAAAAATCATGTTTTTGCACCCCCCCCCCCACACCACTGCTAATTATACATACCAACTCTGAGGTCACACAACAGCAAGGTAAAGACACATTTTCTTACCCTGCTGCACCACCATCCCATACAAAATGCTCCCTGCAAAAACTTATACGAGTGTTTGCTGTTATTTGCAGACTGGAAAGCATTCACTCGTATAAGTGTTTGATGTTTCAAAGTGAGCCACACATCTCTCTCTCTCTCTCTATATATATATCTATATATATGCGTGTATATATATATGTGTGTATATATATATATATATATATATATATATATATATATATATATATATATATATATATATATATACACAGAGTGTGTGTGCAAACCATAATGCCCACACCACAAAACAATGAAATACAATACAACACTGTGCAAACACACACCTACACTACACATATGCAGGGGGACATGCCCCCTGAACCCCCAACACCCCCCTACTTATATATACTAACTCTGAAATTGCACAAACAGTAAAAAAAGAAAAAAAATTACACACAGCCAACACACACACACTCATACCCCCACCTCCCTACCCTGACCCACTCGTACAAGTTACAAAAACACTCACCTTAAACTGAAGACACCATTCCAGTTGAACACTTATGAACGATAATGCAAATGCATAAGCGTGAATTCAAAATAGTCCTATTCGCGATTCTGCACTTTCGTTATTTAGTGGTTTCGGCTTCATGGACACGAACTGCTGAAATTCGATATTTCAGCAATTCGTGTTTATGAAGTGAAACCATATATATATATATATAGAGAGAGAGAGAGAGAGAAAGAGTAAGAAAGAGGGAATAAGACACTATCTTTCATCATCTGTTTAGTTTACAAACTTTACTGCAAAATAATTTTAATGAATATGAAAAATGTGTTCATAGGTTTATAGATTAGTATGTAAGGTAAGCATCTTAATCATTACTCCAACCTCCTTCTCCCTATGTGAAAAATATCTAGCAATCTGCAATCTAAATTTATTAAAAATTGTAAATGGCCAAAAGGTGTGTGTGACAACACAATTCTTGGATTTAAGAAATGTGCCCTTTCCCTGACATTGTGTATTCCTGGAATTAGTTTTTATAATTAGCAGGCAGTGAGGGGGGGGGGGTGTCAACGTTTGGTTGCTTTTGCCAAAGTATGTGTATAGATAGACAGCTAGATACATAGATAGATAGGTAGATAGATACACAGACTTTTTTTTGCACTCAGTAGCTAGATAGATAGATAGATAAATAGATAAATAAATAAACTGACTTTTTTTGTACTCAATAGCTAAATAGATAAATAAACTGACTTTTTTTGCACTCAATAGCTATTTCACCCTTTGCGCTATCTTTTGATTAGGCAACCAGATTTGTATATTACATTGTTGCTCACACAAGAACATGGGCTTTTCAAGTTTATATGCATATAGCACTCCTGCATTTGAAATGTCCTTGTGGATATTCAGGAGTTGCCACACTAATCATCCCAAGAGGATTTAACTTTTAAGCAAAATAAAATATTTTGGATTCCTATTAGATGACCGAAGACGCATTCTTTCGAATGCATCTTGGTCGAACTTGAAAAGACGAAAAGGCAAAATGATGAAGACGCATATAAGCAAATTCTTTCCCTGGGAAAGAAATCACTTGGCCGCGTCCGTTACTTTGCCATTTTCGTCACTGTAGTGCAATCTTGGAGTTGGTATATTTAAGCAGGGGTGTGTGGGAGGCACAGCCCCCCCACTTTATGTTATGCTTTAAGTGTATTTTTTTTGGAACAGCGATCTTTTTCCCTTGGAAGAAAATCGCTGTTCTAAGCATTCGAGTTTGTAAGCTTTCACTTACATGGGGTCGATAAATCATCGTTCACTTTTCTAAGCATTCGATGATTTAATATAGACCCAATATATTTGTTTTCAAAATCATTGTACTGCAATAATGTTAGCCATTCAGAAGACATACAATTTACATCTCATTAAATTCTTCTGCAACAGAATTAATACTGTGTGTTCCATTTCAATGTATATGGAAGATAATACAGAGAGTCCTGTTTGCATTTTAAATTAATACTTAAGACATCTACATTATATTATTGTAAAAATGAAAGAATTTCACTGAATGAAAGAGGTCACATGGTAAGCAAAGAATCTTTATAAATATATAGTTGATGTGCATTACTTTTTTCTGCTCCAAGATCCATTCCAAGGCATCTTGATGATCACAATAACCCATTGAACAATGTGAATTAAAGGACATTTGTCTGCATAAAGGAGATTAAACATTTTAGTTTGTCTGTGATGTGCCTTGTAAGTGCTTAAGTATACACATTAGAAAGACATAATTCAGAGTTTTGCATCATGCACCCATTAATGTCAGTCTGTATCACATCGTTGAATACTTTAAAAGTTGAATGCCTCTCCATCGAACCCTACTTGTTGAAACTTCATCCATCAAATGATCATTTCAGTGAAACACTCGTCCACAGAAAACAAAAAGTTGGCCAACGTACTGACCGCAAGAAAAACAGCATTTTTAAAACCCACACTGTTGGTGGGCTGTACCCCCCACACATCCCTCCCAATTAAATATGCCAACTCTGAGATAACACTACAGTGGGGAAAATGGCAAACTCCCGATAATGGCCCAATCGTTACTTACTTTGGGAAAAGTCCACTGAAATGATCATTTCACAGACTAAGACTTCATAAATAGGGTTTGATGAAGAGGCATTCAACAATTAGTGAGTTTGACTAACTGAAGTATACTCCATTAATGTATAGCAGAGATCATACTGAGTTACAGTTCAATATGCAAGAGAGTTTATGTATAGAATGTGCTTTAAAATTTGAATTATTTGTACCTCTGTAAGTTGTACTGTGCTTATAAAATGAGTTATTGCTGTTTTTAGTATTTTATACTTTAATTTGATGCGATTACATTTTTTGGCATCTTGATATAAAATTGTTCTAATGAATATGAAATATATTTCTAAGTATGTGAAAAATAAAGTAATCTATATTTCAGTCATTTATGACTGATGCTAGATTCATCTATGTTATGACAGCATTAGTGAATTCAGCACGTCTAAAATATTATACACTGTAAGTTTTAAATTCAAATACTTGGCACTGAGGTTTTCAAAAAAAGCATTTATTTCCAGAATGAATGAAAACTGTGACATATGAAATTTTTAATATTTTTATCTTGATTTCATACACAATCTTCTTATAAGACTTTATTTGAATTATTCTACTAAAAAATTATCTATTCCAAACAGTAATGCACATAATGGTTAGAAATATTGCTTTTTGTACAGAAAAAAATATATTTTTAGTTTTATAGTGTATGAGAAGATATCCAGTACAGATTATGTGGAAATTAAGGCCAAAATGTTGGGGAATGATGACACTTTGTACATTTTTTAATGGCTGAAAGCATCTGAAAAAAATAGGAGAACCACAGAAATTTGTATTAGACCTTAACACTTACCACAGACAGTGGTTTATCATGGAGGAATGGAGGATATAAATCCAATGTACAGATATTGCTGTCGTACAGATATAGGTAATATACATGGGAATTTGAGATAGAGATCATAGGTTTGAAATGGGGAATGAGTATTAGAGAGTTGACTGTCAGTGGATAATTTTATTTTTATCATAATATTTCAATTCTGAAGTAGTGCAAAGCTGTATACCATTTTATTTTTCCTGAAACACCAGTAGAACTGGCAGTTATCAATGCTATGACATGAAACCCTGGACACTTGAGAGCTGAATACCTTGGATCTCAGTGTTACTAGTTGGAATATCACCCAATGTATTAACAATATTTATAACTGACCTATTATCCATCAATTAATACAGCTGCCCAAGACAATAAGCATGTGTCTGGAGTATAGTTTATTATACAGTATGTAACTTAATGTTTAAAAAATTATTTAAAATCAGAAATTGTATTAAATAATATTCCTGAACAATGTTACAAAAAAATTATTCAGACATGACTATTTAATGTTTGCGTTATATGCTCTATAAATGTAATGTGTTTCCATATGACCACATATTAAACTCTTTCAAAAACACAAGCAAAGAAACAGGATGCATTTTTTGACTGAAGAAAAGTGCATAAATGATTAGTTCAGAAAGTAAATTATTTTAAGAATAGGATCAGCTCTTATTTATTATTTTGTTTTCTAGGTTCTTTGTATTTAATTATGAGTTTTAGCATTCATCTGGGCATTTTGCTTTGTATTTAATTCTGATTTTAACAGTGATCTAGATATTCTTGTAATTATTATATTTAGAAGCATTTAATATTAATAATTTCTTCTTCTCCCTAAGGCTTTTTCCAGTTTATCTGGGTGGTGCAGTGGTGCACCTCACAGCAAGAGGTTCTGTGAATCGATTCTCAGTTAAGGTGCCTTCTGTGTGGAATCTGCATGTCCACCCTGGGTTCACATGGGTTTCCTCCGGATACTCTGGTTATTTCCTCCCACATTCCAAACACATGTGTCTGGAGCATTTTTCCCCAGGCCTCTGCTGAAAACAGGCTCTATCCTGGTTGGACTTTCCTGATCTACAAATGTTAAATAAATAAATACATTTTCTATGAAAATGTTTTGATTTTGTAATGGTTTCTAATGTATGCCTCTGCGTTTACTTTTGCACATTAATCCATCTTTATTTGTTCCATTTCCCATTGGTCTACATTTGTATTTGATTGCCTTAGTAACAAAATATGTTGTTATGAGAGCACAGCAGTAAAGACAGTAGATCAGGAGATTAATGGATACCAGTCTACTAAGTGACATTCACTGAAAAGTATGATTTGAGCATTCAAAGAAAAGCCTTTATTTGGCTTCAAATAGTAAAAGCTATGCCCTGCCCCCCCCCCAAATAAGAAAAGTTCATGGTGACCCCTTAAAACGTATGAAGTATAACTTTGATGTGTAATGAATTTAGCATAGTTGTCTGTTCTTACCCTGTCTTGCCCATTTCTAGATAAAAGGCAATTACTTCTCTCAGTGTGCTTCCAAACCACAAATATGGTTTTAATCAACCACCCTTCCCACTTCTACCCGCAGTGGATTCTCATGTAGGGTTACCATATTTGGTTGTATGTGAAACAGGACAAAAAAATATGTGCTGGTATTATCAGCACATATTTTCTCATCCTCTTAGGGTTGAAGAGCAAAAAAAAAGGGGGGGGGGTCTTTAGTCTTGTCTTTAATGCATTTCCACAAGTAGCTCCATGTTTGGTGATTTTTGATTGGCCCGTATGCCAGTATATGAGCCAATCAAAACCTCGCACAGCAGACCCTCTTCTGTTCAATGCGGAACATCAAGCAGTTCCGCATTGAACAGAGCTCCGTTTTTTAATTAGCTCGTATAACGGTATACGAGCCAATCAAAAATTTGCACAGTGGACCCTATTCTGTTTAATGCGGAACATCAAGCAATTCCGCATTGAACAGAACTCCGCTTTTTGATTGGCTCATAAACCGGTATACGAGCCAATCAAAAACGTGCACAGCGGACCCTCTTCTGTTCAATGCGGATTATCAAGCAGTTCTGCATTGAACAGAGCTTCGTTTTTTGTTTGGCTCGTATACCAGTATATGAATCAATCAAAAAAAAAAAACAAAGCGGAGAAAAGCCTCCGAAATAGGGATGTCTGTTTTTTGAAAATTCTGCAATTTGTCTGGGTTTTAAAACCCGGACAAATCAGAGAATTTTCAAAAACTGCCCGGACAAAAGCCCCAAAAAGAGGACGTGTCCAGGGAAACCTGGACGTATGGTAATCCTATTCTCACGCCTACCCAATATCAGACTCATTTGGAATGATACTGAGGCACATCTAATCCAACTCTGGGAATGCTCTCCCTCACGATGCTAGTTGATGTCCATTTCACAATCCAGATTTCCCAGTCAGATGCTTTCCAACACTTCTTTAACCACAGTTAACATACTTTAATTTTTTTTTTTGTTTTACTTTAATACCACATATATTATTTATTTATTGCATTTGTTTACTGGGAAAGTCCACTGGGCCTAGGTGAGCCCATTTTCAGTGGAGGCCTGGAGAGAAAAGCTCCACATAAAAATTCACATTACAGAATACAGATATCAAATATAGCATTTTTTTAACAGTTTTTTAGCATTTCCATTGCAGTTTATGATAGTCCAATAATGATATAAACATGTAATTTTGGCCATTTACTGGTTGGGAGGCAGAAAAAAAAGTTACATCATATACAATTATTTACACGCGTTTAAAGATGTATCGGCAGTGTAGTAATAGTCATAAGTAAGGCTGCTGCGATATCCTAGTAGCTTATAAGTATTAAATGATCTTTTCCTTTTTAAGTTCACTGTTCAAATGACTGATGTCAAACAAGGTTTCCTTAGCTCTGGTCAGTGTCAAGTGGAGGATGATGCATCTAATCAAGTACGGTTTCACGAGCTGCAACTTATCGATTGCTGTTCATCTCTGAAAAATCGCTGCTACTTTATTTCTATTGATGCAGTGGCACCGATTCAAAATCGGTGGTGGGCTTTTCAAATTTCTCCAAAGTAGTGCAATCATGTACTTAGCATATCAAGGGTATGGCTGTTGAAGGCCTCAACATAAAGTATGCAAGGTTCTTGCCAACTGCAAAAAACACCTATATGTATATGGATGTATTTAAATTTGTTGAACAGCTCTAATATTGAGGTTCATAATGTCGACATCAAATGATCAAAATTTTCCACGTTGACAGTTTACTATGTATGCACTGAATATCACTTTTGGTGCATGCAAAAACTGAAAAATGAAAGAAAACATTGTTTTATGCAAAGGAATAAGCCCCTCTGCACCCCCAAACCCATTGCTAATTATATATATATATATATATATATATATATATATATATATATATATATTAATTCCAAGATCACACAATTCTTCAGGAAAGGGCAAATTCGCCAACCCTGAAAAATGCACAATTTAATACTTTTGTCGACAGCCTGTTTCCCGCCTTTCCTTTAACTAGTCTAGTCCAGATACAGATTTGCTGTATCCAGGACTGCTTTGTAAGTTTCTGAGTTGGAGGGAAGTCGTCTAGCTTATCAATGGGAGTGGTAAGCACTAGGTAGCCTATCTACCACAAGAGGAGTGGTATAACTTTTTGTACTACTTCTGACAGGACTTTTTCAAATCTAATTTGGTATATAGCCATCAACATTGCACAGTGTCATAGGTCTCCAATCAGTTTGGTCTGCTTTATTTCCCTTTTTCCCAGAATGATTTTCTCTTTCCAGCACATAATGTTTTAGGAACTAAGCCAGTTTCATGCTATTCATTCTCTACATGTAAAAAACTGCCCTCTCCATCTCACATGAGTTTAAATAAATGTATCCTAGGCCATCTATCCCTGGAACAAAATTGTTTTTTTTTTATCTTGTTTTGTTTAATTGTGATAGAGCGGTTTCTTTTTCTAATAGTGTTGCAACATCTGAGCTAATTTCCTGCACTTTCCACTTAGGTGGGAAAGAAATTTCACGTTTGTTGTACATATCTGATATCTATATATCTACATATATATTTATATATTTCTAAATATCTAGACATACTAGACATAAATATACACACACACACACACATATATATATATATATATATATATATATATATATATAGAGAGAGAGAGAGAGAGAAAGATATATTGGTGTCCTACAGTTTGAATGTTAGTGTCTAATACATGTTCACTAGATTTTAATTGTTACCATCAGGATAAACAAGCTTCTTCTTCTTTCTTACCTTTAACCAAATGTTTTTGCCATAATGAAATATCTTTCATCTATAAAGTACTCATGTAAAAAAAAATCGGTACTTACGTATTATTGCAACCAGATTTTCACGGTTGCGATTTTCACTTACTTTGGTAGAAATGGGGTCATGAAACACTGGAAGGTGGTATTCAGGTTCTGTATTGGTGGAGGATAACTTCAGATTACCTTCGGTAACAGAAACAGTGGAGAAAACCCTCTTCCTATTTTTTGCATGCGTGTTGCATGCTTGAAATGGCATGCGTACTGTCGGTGCGATGAACGGATTATATTCACTGTGTGGAAGGAATCCTTCAGAGAAGGCAAACACAGATACAGAAGTGATGGTTTTTGTAACCTTTATTTTTTGACAATTTGCGAATACAACAATGGTTAAAAGTAAGCAAGTGTAGCTACAACAATTGCTCGGTGCCTGTGTTTGATTTCTCTGAAGAATTCCTTCTACAAGTTTAAAAAAATACAAACGAGAGTATGATAGCAGCCACGAAAACTGTAGCGTGCATGTGTAATGCAAAAAACAGGAAGAGGGTTTTCTCCACTGTTTCTGTTCCCGAAGGTAATCCGAAGACATACAGAGTCTGATTACCACCTTACAGTAAATGTAAACGTTTTGGGCAGTACTACACATTTACAAAGACAGTCTCAATTGTTTCATGCACTCCTATCTGTGCTGGTATGCGCATTTCGCAACTGAGAAAATCTGGTTGCGATAATACGTAAGTACCAAAAAATCTCCCTTTCAAATGACAGATTGTATCACCTACTTTTGTGATGTATCATAGGCATTACATCTTTCTAAATACTTTGATTTTACACTGACATGCCATATTATTTCTATATCTAAACAGAAATATGTTTACTTTAAACTGA